>NW_027315742.1:272500-295492 GCF_026437365.1 Eucyclogobius newberryi | reverse complement strand
TGTCTATACAGTAATAATGTTCAATTTTTGCATTACATGCTTATATGCACGGAACATACAAGAGATGGGGAACGTGTTCGTGAGCTACTTAGGACAAATGAGTGCTTTATATGGGGTCATCCCAATGTAAAGTGCTCGTTTAGTGCGCACTTTTGCACGGGCTTCACCCGTTTACAACGGTAAACAAACACAGTGCGTGAGTGAAGGAGTGCGTTAGTGAGTGTTTGGAAGTGGGCGAGCGCTTCGCGCTCAATTTTGTGCGCACTACGTACGCACTTTCGCATTTTTAAACCAAAATGTCGTAAAAGAACAAACTATTTCGTATTTCATCAATAACAGACTTTATTCATAAATATTCTCTCTTTTCAGTCGACTAAAATAATGCTTTTGTTGCAGGAGAATATTAACTTTATAAAAACTGTTTTTGAAATAAAAACAATAATAGAATTAAAGCCGCAAGCGGCATCCAACGGCCCTCGCAGGCCGCCGAGCCTCGTGCACTGACCCACTGGACACTCTGGACACACTGGACACACGGCTGTGCAGAAGCAGAGAACAATAACACGATGAAAAGGATCATCATCAAATTTACCCAGTTTAGTCCTGGTTTAGTCCTGGTTTAGTCCTGGTTTAGTCCTGGTTTAGTCCTGGTTTAGACCTGGTTTAGTCCTGGTTTAGTCCTGGTTTAGACCTGGTTTAGTCCTGGTTTAGTCCTGGTTTAGACCTGGTTTAGTCCTGGTTTAGACCTGGTTTAGACCTGATTTAGTCCTGGTTTAGACCTGGTTTAGACCTGGTTTAGACCTGGTTTAGTCCTGGTTTAGACCTGGTTTAGTCCTGGTTTAGACCTGGTTTAGACCTGATTTAGTCCTGGTTTAGACCTGGTTTAGACCTGGTTTAGACCTGGTTTAGACCTGGTTTAGACCTGGTTTTGTCCTGGTCCAGAGCAGATCGGCCTCAGGCCTCATAACACGGAAGGGCATCTGAGTGAGACGGAGACTGTGTTTACTAAACAGCTGCAGAGAAACAGAGACGTTTGACATGGGAGGGCATCCGACTCAAACAAACATCTGATTCTAACGGTTTGAATTTGATCATGAAAATACTTTTACAGTGTAGAAATGTCACAAAGTCTTTAAAGTCCTCATGACGCTCCAGATGTGGGAGGGCATCTGTGCTAAATGTTTATCACAGTTTTACTTCTGTTTAGCTGCAGTTTGTGAAGAAATGTTGAAAAATAAGAGTTTGAAATGACAGGAAGTAGAGCTGTGATGTCATCAGTGTGATGTCATCAGTGTGCGACAAATGGTTGGACTAAATTAAGGTGTTTTATGGTCTTATTGTGTTGTGTGGTTTCTGTGGAGTCTTGTTTACAGTCTGTTGTTTACAGTCTGTTGTTTACAGTCTGTTGTTTACAATCTGTTGTTTACAGTCTGTTGTTTACAGTCTTGTGTGTAGTCTGTTGTTTACAGTGTGTTGTTTACAGTGTGTTGTCTACAGTCTGTTGTTTACAGTGTGTTGTTTACAGTCTGTTGTGTACAGTCAGTTGTTTACAATCCATTGTTTACAGTGTGTTGTTTACAGTCTGTTGTGTACAGTCTGTTGTTTACGGTCTGTTGTTTACAGTCTGTTGTTTACAGTCTGTTGTGTACAGTCTGTTGTTTACAGTGTTGTTTACAATCTGTTGTTTACAGTCTGTTGTTTACAGTCTGTTGTTTACAGTCTGTTGTCTACAGTCTGTTGTTTACAGTTTGTTGTTTACGGTCTGTTGTTTACAGTGTGTTGTTTACAGTGTGTTGTCTACAGTGTGTTGTTTCCAGTCTGTTGTTTACGGTCTGTTGTTTACAGTTTGTTGTTTACAGTCTGTTGTTTACAGTGTGTTGTTTACAGTGTGTTGTTTACAGTCTGTTGTTTACAGTGTGTTGTGTACAGTGTGTTGTGTACAGTGTGTTGTTTACAGTGTGTTGTTTACAGTCAGTTTTCTACAGTCTGTTTACAGTCAGTTGTTTACAGTCTGTTGTTCACAGTGTGTTGTCTACAGTCTGTTGTTTACAGTGTGTTGTTTACAGTGTGTTGTTTACAGTCTGTTGTTTACAGTGTGTTGTCTACAGTCTGTTGTTTACAGTGTGTTGTTTACAGTGTGTTGTTTACAGTCTGTTGTTTACGGTCTGTTGTTTACAGTTTGTTGTTTACAGTCTGTTGTTTACAGTGTGTTGTTTACAGTGTGTTGTTTACAGTCCGTTATTTACAGTGTGTTGTTTACAGTCTGTTGTTTACAGTGAGTTGTTTACAGTCTGTTGTTTACAGTGTGTTGTTTACAGTCTGTTGTTTACGGTCTGTTGATTACAGTCTGTTGTGTACAGTCAGTTGTTTACAGTCTTGTTGTTTACATTCTGCTGTTTACAGTCAGCTGTTTACATTCGGTTGTTTACAGTCTGTTGTTTACAGTGTGTTGTTTACAGTCTGTTGTTTACGGTATGTTGTTTACGGTCTGTTGTTTACAGTCGGTTGTTAACAGTGTGTTGTTTACGGTCTGTTGTTTACGATCTGTTGTTTACAGTGTGTTGTCTACAGTCTGTTGTTTACAGTGTGTTGTTTACAGTCTGTTGTCTACAGTCTGTTTACAGTCTTTTGTTTACAGTGTGTTGTCTACAGTGTGTTGTTTACAATGTGTTGTTTACAGTGTGTTGTTTACAGTCTGTTGTTTACAGTTTGTTTACAGTCAGTTGTTTACAGTCTGTTGTTTACAGTCAGTTGTTTACAGTCTGTTGTTTACAGTCAATTGTTTACAGTCTGTTGTTTACAGTCTGTTGTTTACAGTCAGTTGTTTACAGTCAGTTGTCGACAGTCTGTTGTTTACAGTCTGTTGTTTACAGTGTGTTGTCTACCGTCTGTTGTTTACAGTGTGTTGTTTACAGTCGGTTGTTTACAGTCGGTTGTTTACAGTTTGTTTACAGTCAGTTGTTTACAGTCAGTTGTTTACAGTCAGTTGTTTACAGTCTGTTGTTCACATTCAGTTGTTTACAGTCTGTTGTTTACAGTCTGTTGTTTACAGTCTGTTGTTCACATTCAGTTGTTTACAGTCTGTTGTCTACAGTCTGTTGTTTACAGTCAGTTGTTTACAGTCAGTTGTTTACAGTGTGTTGTCTACCGTCTGTTGTTTACAGTGTGTTGTTTACAGTCTGTTGTTTACAGTCTGTTGTTTGCAGTATGTTGTTTACAGTATGTTGTCTACAGTGTGTTGTTTACAGTGTGTTTTCTACGGTCTGTTGTTTACAGACTGTTGTTTACAGTCTGTTGTTTACGGTCTGTTGTTTACAGTCTGTTGTTTACAGTCTGTTGTGTAAAGTCTGTTGTTTACAGTGTGTTGTTTACAGTGTGTTGTTTACAGTCTGTTGTTTACAGTCTGTTGTTTACGGTCTGTTGTTTACAGTTTGTTGTTTACAGTCTGTTGTTTACAGTGTGTTGTTTACAGTCCGTTATTTACAGTGTGTTGTTTACAGTCTGTTGTTTACAGTGAGTTGATTACAGTCTGTTATTTACAGTCGGTTGTTTACAGTCTGTTGTTTACAGTCTGTTGTTTACAGTGTGTTGTTTACAGTGTGTTGTTAACAGTCTGTTGTTTACAGTCTGTTGTTTACAGTGTGTTGTCTACAGTCTGTTGTTTACAGTCTGTTGTTTACAGTCAGTTGTATACAGTCTGTTGTTTACAGTCTGTTGTTTACAGCGTGTTGTGTAGTCTGTTGTTTACAGTCTGTTGTTTACAGTGTTTTGTTTACAGTCTGTTGTTTACAGTCAGTTGTCTACAGTCTGTTTACTTTCAGTTGTTTACAGTCTGTTGTTTAAAGTCTGTTGTTTACATTCTGTTGTTTACTGTCAGTTGTGTACAGTCTGTTGTTTACAGTCTGTTGTGTACAGTCAGTTGTTTACAGTCTTGTTGTTTACATTCTGCTGTTTACAGTCAGCTGTTTACATTCGGTTGTTTACAGTCTGTTGTTTACAGTCTGTTGTTTACAGTGTGTTGTCTACCGTCTGTTGTTTACAGTGTGTTGTTTACAGTCGGTTGTTTACAGTCGGTTGTTTACAGTTTGTTTACAGTCAGTTGTTTACAGTCAGTTGTTTACAGTCAGTTGTTTACAGTCTGTTGTTTACAGTCTGTTGTTCACATTCAGTTGTTTACAGTCTGTTGTTTACAGTCAGTTGTCTACAGTCTGTTGTTTACAGTCAGTTGTCTACAGTCTGTTGTTTACAGTCTGTTGTTTACAGTCTGTTGTTCACATTCAGTTGTTTACAGTCAGTTGTTTACAGTCAGTTGTTTACAGTCAGTTGTTTACAGTCTGTTGTTCACATTCAGTTGTTTACAGTCTGTTGTTTACAGTCTGTTGTTTACAGTCTGTTGTTCACATTCAGTTGTTTACAGTCTGTTGTTTACAGTCTGTTGTTCACATTCAGTTGTTTACAGTCTGTTGTCTACAGTCTGTTGTTTACAGTCAGTTGTTTACAGTCAGTTGTCTACAGTCTGTTGTTTACAGTCTGTTGTTTACAGTCTGTTGTTTACAGTGTGTTGTTTACAGTGTGTTGTTTACAGTCGGTTGTTTACAGTCTGTTGTTTACAGTTTGTTTACAGTCAGTTGTTTACAGTCAGTTGTTTACAGTCTTTTGTTTGAAGTCAGTTGTTTCCAGTCAGTTGTTTCCAGTCAGTTGTTTACAGTCAGTTGTCTACAGTCTGTTGTTTACAGTGTGTTGTTTACAGTCTGTTGTTTACAGTCTGTTGTTCACATTCAGTTGTTTACAGTCAGTTGTCGACAGTCTGTTGTTTACAGTCCGTTGTTTACAGTCTGTTGTTCACATTCAGTTGTTTACAGTCTGTTGTTTACAGTCTGTTGTTTACAGTCTGTTGTTCACATTCAGTTGTTTACAGTCTGTTGTCTACAGTCTGTTGTTTACAGTCAGTTGTTTACAGTCAGTTGTCTACAGTCTGTTGTTTACAGTCTGTTGTTTACAGTCTGTTGTTTACAGTGTGTTGTTTACAGTGTGTTGTTTACAGTCGGTTGTTTACAGTCTGTTGTTTACAGTTTGTTTACAGTCAGTTGTTTACAGTCAGTTGTTTACAGTCTTTTGTTTGCAGTCAGTTGTTTCCAGTCAGTTGTTTCCAGTCAGTTGTTTACAGTCAGTTGTCTACAGTCTGTTGTTTACAGTGTGTTGTTTACAGTCAGTTGTTTACAGTCTGTTGTTTACAGTGTGTTGTTTACAGTCTGTTGTTTATAGTGTGTTGTTTACAGTGTGTTGTTTACAGTCTGTTGTTTACAGTCTGTTGTTTACAGCGTGTTGTCTACAGTCTCTTGTTTACAGTCAGTTCTTTACAGTCTGTTGTTGACAGTCTGTTGTTGACAGTCTGTTGTTGACAGTCTGTTGTTTACAGTCAGTTGTTTACAGTCAGTTTTTTACAGTCTGTTGTTTACAGTCTGTTGTTTACGGTCTGTTTACAGTCTGTTGTTTACAGTCTGTTGTTTACAGTCTGTTGTGTACAATCTGTTGTTTACAGTGTTGTTTACAATCTGTTGTTTACAGTGTGTTGTTTACAGTCCGTTGTTTACAGTGATGTCTACAGTCTGTTGTTTACAGTCTGTTGTTTACAGTGTGTTGTTTACAGTCTGTTGTTTACAGTCTGTTGTTTGCAGTATGTTGTTTACAGTCTGTTGTCTACAGTGTGTTGTTTACAGTGTGTTGTCTACGGTCTGTTGTTTACAGACTGTTGTTTACAGTCTGTTGTTTACGGTCTGTTGTTTACAGTCTGTTGTTTACAGTCTGTTGTGTAAAGTCTGTTGTTTACAGTGTGTTGTTTACAGTGTGTTGTTTACAGTCTGTTGTTTACAGTCTGTTGTTTACGGTCTGTTGTTTACAGTTTGTTGTTTACAGTCTGTTGTTTACAGTGTGTTGTTTACAGTGTGTTGTTTACAGTCCGTTATTTACAGTGTGTTGTTTACAGTCTGTTGTTTACAGTGAGTTGATTACAGTCTGTTATTTACAGTCGGTTGTTTACAGTCTGTTGTTTACAGTCTGTTGTTTACAGTGTGTTGTTTACAGTGTGTTGTTAACAGTCTGTTGTTTACAGTCTGTTGTTTACAGTGTGTTGTCTACAGTCTGTTGTTTACAGTCTGTTGTTTACAGTCAGTTGTATACAGTCTGTTGTTTACAGTCTGTTGTTTACAGCGTGTTGTGTAGTCTGTTGTTTACAGTCTGTTGTTTACAGTGTTTTGTTTACAGTCTGTTGTTTACAGTCAGTTGTCTACAGTCTGTTTACTTTCAGTTGTTTACAGTCTGTTGTTTAAAGTCTGTTGTTTACATTCTGTTGTTTACTGTCAGTTGTGTACAGTCTGTTGTTTACAGTCTGTTGTGTACAGTCAGTTGTTTACAGTCTTGTTGTTTACATTCTGCTGTTTACAGTCAGCTGTTTACATTCGGTTGTTTACAGTCTGTTGTTTACAGTGTGTTGTTTACGGTCTGTTGTTTACGGTCTGTTGTTTACGGTCTGTTGTTTACGATCTGTTGTTTACAGTGTGTTGTCTACAGTCTGTTGTGTACAGTCTGTTTACAGTCTTTTGTTTACAGTGTGTTGTCTACAGTGTGTTGTTTACAGTGTGTTGTTTACAGTCGTCTGTTTAAGTCTGTTGTTTACAGTTTGTTTACAGTCAGTTGTTTACAGTCTGTTGTTTACAGTCAATTGTTTACAGTCTGTTGTTTACAGTCTGTTGTTCACATTCAGTGTTTTACAGTCTGTTGTTTACAGTCTGTTGTTTACAGTCAGTTGTTTACAGTCAGTTGTCGACAGTCTGTTGTTTACAGTCTGTTGTTTACGATCTGTTGTTTACAGTCTGTTGTTTACAGTGTGTTGTCTACCGTCTGTTGTTTACAGTGTGTTGTTTACAGTCGGTTGTTTACAGTTTGTTTACAGTCAGTTGTTTACAGTCAGTTGTTTACAGTCAGTTGTTTACAGTCTGTTGTTTACAGTCTGTTGTTCACATTCAGTTGTTTACAGTCTGTTGTTCACATTCAGTTGTTTACAGTCTGTTGTTTACAGTCAGTTGTCTACAGTCTGTTGTTTACAGTCAGTTGTCTACAGTCTGTTGTTTACAGTCTGTTGTTTACAGTCTGTTGTTTACAGTGTGTTGTTTACAGTGTGTTGTTTACAGTCGGTTGTTTACAGTCTGTTGTTTACAGTTTGTTTACAGTCAGTTGTTTACAGTCAGTTGTTTACAGTCTTTTGTTTGCAGTCAGTTGTTTCCAGTCAGTTGTTTCCAGTCAGTTGTTTACAGTCAGTTGTCTACAGTCTGTTGTTTACAGTGTGTTGTTTACAGTCAGTTGTTTACAGTCTGTTGTTTACAGTGTGTTGTTTACAGTCTGTTGTTTATAGTGTGTTGTTTACAGTGTGTTGTTTACAGTCTGTTGTTTACAGTCTGTTGTTTACAGCGTGTTGTCTACAGTCTCTTGTTTACAGTCAGTTCTTTACAGTCTGTTGTTGACAGTCTGTTGTTGACAGTCTGTTGTTGACAGTCTGTTGTTTACAGTCAGTTGTTTACAGTCAGTTTTTTACAGTCTGTTGTTTACAGTCTGTTGTTTACGGTCTGTTTACAGTCTGTTGTTTACAGTCTGTTGTTTACAGTCTGTTGTGTACAATCTGTTGTTTACAGTGTTGTTTACAATCTGTTGTTTACAGTGTGTTGTTTACAGTCCGTTGTTTACAGTGTGATGTCTACAGTCTGTTGTTTACAGTCTGTTGTTTACAGTGTGTTTTTTACAGTCTGTTGTTTACAGTCTGTTGTTTGCAGTATGTTGTTTACAGTCTGTTGTCTACAGTGTGTTGTTTACAGTCTGTTGTCTACGGTCTGTTGTTTACAGACTGTTGTTTACAGTCTGTTGTTTACGGTCTGTTGTTTACAGTCTGTTGTTTACAGTCTGTTGTGTAAAGTCTGTTGTTTACAGTGTGTTGTTTACAGTGTGTTGTTTACAGTCTGTTGTTTACAGTCTGTTGTTTACGGTCTGTTGTTTACAGTTTGTTGTTTACAGTCTGTTGTTTACAGTGTGTTGTTTACAGTGTGTTGTTTACAGTCCGTTATTTACAGTGTGTTGTTTACAGTCTGTTGTTTACAGTGAGTTGATTACAGTCTGTTATTTACAGTCGGTTGTTTACAGTCTGTTGTTTACAGTCTGTTGTTTACAGTGTGTTGTTTACAGTGTGTTGTTAACAGTCTGTTGTTTACAGTCTGTTGTTTACAGTGTGTTGTCTACAGTCTGTTGTTTACAGTCTGTTGTTTACAGTCAGTTGTATACAGTCTGTTGTTTACAGTCTGTTGTTTACAGCGTGTTGTGTAGTCTGTTGTTTACAGTCTGTTGTTTACAGTGTTTTGTTTACAGTCTGTTGTTTACAGTCAGTTGTCTACAGTCTGTTTACTTTCAGTTGTTTACAGTCTGTTGTTTAAAGTCTGTTGTTTACATTCTGTTGTTTACTGTCAGTTGTGTACAGTCTGTTGTTTACAGTCTGTTGTGTACAGTCAGTTGTTTACAGTCTTGTTGTTTACATTCTGCTGTTTACAGTCAGCTGTTTACATTCGGTTGTTTACAGTCTGTTGTTTACAGTGTGTTGTTTACGGTCTGTTGTTTACGGTCTGTTGTTTACGGTCTGTTGTTTACGATCTGTTGTTTACAGTGTGTTGTCTACAGTCTGTTGTGTACAGTCTGTTTACAGTCTTTTGTTTACAGTCTGTTGTCTACAGTGTGTTGTTTACAGTGTGTTGTTTACAGTCGTCTGTTTAAGTCTGTTGTTTACAGTTTGTTTACAGTCAGTTGTTTACAGTCTGTTGTTTACAGTCAATTGTTTACAGTCTGTTGTTTACAGTCTGTTGTTCACATTCAGTGTTTTACAGTCTGTTGTTTACAGTCTGTTGTTTACAGTCAGTTGTTTACAGTCAGTTGTCGACAGTCTGTTGTTTACAGTCTGTTGTTTACGATCTGTTGTTTACAGTCTGTTGTTTACAGTGTGTTGTCTACCGTCTGTTGTTTACAGTGTGTTGTTTACAGTCGGTTGTTTACAGTTTGTTTACAGTCAGTTGTTTACAGTCAGTTGTTTACAGTCAGTTGTTTACATTCAGTTGTTTACAGTCTGTTGTTCACATTCAGTTGTTTACAGTCTGTTGTTTACAGTCAGTTGTCTACAGTCTGTTGTTTACAGTCAGTTGTCTACAGTCTGTTGTTTACAGTCAGTTGTCTACAGTCTGTTGTTTACAGTCTGTTGTTTACAGTCTGTTGTTTACAGTCTGTTGTTCACATTCAGTTGTTTACAGTCAGTTGTTTACAGTCAGTTGTTTACAGTCAGTTGTCTACAGACTGTTGTTTACAGTCAGTTGTCGACAGTCTGTTGTTTACAGTCCGTTGTTTACAGTCTGTTGTTTACTGTCTGTTGTTTACAGTCTGTTGTTCACATTCAGTTGTTTACAGTCTGTTGTCTACAGTCTGTTGTCTACAGTCTGTTGTTTACAGTCAGTTGTTTACAGTCAGTTGTCTACAGTCTGTTGTTTACAGTCTGTTGTTTACAGTCTGTTGTTTACAGTGTGTTGTTTACAGTCGGTTGTTTACAGTCTGTTGTTTACAGTCTGTTGTTTACAGTTTGTTTACAGTCAGTTGTTTACAGTCAGTTGTTTACAGTCTTTTGTTTGCAGTCAGTTGTTTCCAGTCAGTTGTTTCCAGTCAGTTGTTTACAGTCAGTTGTCTACAGTCTGTTGTTTACAGTGTGTTGTTTACAGTCTGTTGTTTACAGTCAGTTGTTTACAGTCTGTTGTTTACAGTGTGTTGTTTACAGTCTGTTGTTTATAGTGTGTTGTTTACAGTCTGTTGTTTACAGTCTGTTGTTTACAGCGTGTTGTCTACAGTCTCTTGTTTACAGTCAGTTCTTTACAGTCTGTTGTTTACAGTCTGTTGTTGACAGTCTGTTGTTGACAGTCTGTTGTTTACAGTCAGTTGTTTACAGTCAGTTGTTTACAGTCTGTTGTTTACAGTCTGTTGTTTACAGTCTGTTGTTCACATTCAGTTGTTTACAGTCAGTTGTTTACAGTCTGTTGTTTACAGTCAGTTGTCTACAGTCTGTTGTTTACAGTCTGTTGTTTACAGTCTGTTGTTTACAGTGTGTTGTTTACAGTCTGTTGTTTACAGTCAGTTGTTTACAGTCTGTTGTTTACAGTGTGTTGTTTACAGTCTGTTGTTTATAGTGTGTTGTTTACAGTGTGTTGTTTACAGTCTGTTGTTTACAGTCTGTTGTTTACAGCGTGTTGTTTACAGTCTGTTGTTTATAGTGTGTTGTTTACAGTGTGTTGTTTACAGTCAGTTTTTTACAGTCTGTTGTTTACAGTCTGTTGTTTATGGTCTGTTTACAGTCTGTTGTTTACAGTCTGTTGTTTACAGTCTGTTGTGTACAATCTGTTGTTTACAGTGTTGTTTACAATCTGTTGTTTACAGTGTGTTGTTTACAGTCCGTTGTTTACAGTGTGATGTCTACAGTCTGTTGTTTACAGTCTGTTGTTTACAGTGTGTTGTTTACAGTCTGTTGTTTACAGTCTGTTGTTTGCAGTATGTTGTTTACAGTCTGTTGTCTACAGTGTGTTGTTTACAGTGTGTTGTCTACGGTCTGTTGTTTACAGACTGTTGTTTACAGTCTGTTGTTTACGGTCTGTTGTTTACAGTCTGTTGTTTACAGTCTGTTGTGTAAAGTCTGTTGTTTACAGTGTGTTGTTTACAGTGTGTTGTTTACAGTCTGTTGTTTACAGTCTGTTGTTTACGGTCTGTTGTTTACAGTTTGTTGTTTACAGTCTGTTGTTTACAGTGTGTTGTTTACAGTGTGTTGTTTACAGTCCGTTATTTACAGTCTGTTGTTTACAGTCTGTTGTTTACAGTGAGTTGATTACAGTCTGTTATTTACAGTCGGTTGTTTACAGTCTGTTGTTTACAGTCTGTTGTTTACAGTGTGTTGTTTACAGTGTGTTGTTAACAGTCTGTTGTTTACAGTCTGTTGTTTACAGTGTGTTGTCTACAGTCTGTTGTTTACAGTCTGTTGTTTACAGTCAGTTGTATACAGTCTGTTGTTTACAGTCTGTTGTGTACAGTCTGTTGTTTACAGCGTGTTGTGTAGTCTGTTGTTTACAGTCTGTTGTTTACAGTGTTTTGTTTACAGTCTGTTGTTTACAGTCAGTTGTCTACAGTCTGTTTACTTTCAGTTGTTTACAGTCTGTTGTTTAAAGTCTGTTGTTTACATTCTGTTGTTTACTGTCAGTTGTGTACAGTCTGTTGTTTACAGTCTGTTGTGTACAGTCAGTTGTTTACAGTGTGTTGTTTACGGTCTGTTGTTTACGGTCTGTTGTTTACGGTCTGTTGTTTACGATCTGTTGTTTACAGTGTGTTGTCTACAGTCTGTTGTGTACAGTCTGTTTACAGTCTTTTGTTTACAGTGTGTTGTCTACAGTGTGTTGTTTACAGTGTGTTGTTTACAGTCGTCTGTTTAAGTCTGTTGTTTACAGTTTGTTTACAGTCAGTTGTTTACAGTCTGTTGTTTACAGTCAATTGTTTACAGTCTGTTGTTTACAGTCTGTTGTTCACATTCAGTGTTTTACAGTCTGTTGTTTACAGTCTGTTGTTTACAGTCAGTTGTTTACAGTCAGTTGTCGACAGTCTGTTGTTTACAGTCTGTTGTTTACGATCTGTTGTTTACAGTCTGTTGTTTACAGTGTGTTGTCTACCGTCTGTTGTTTACAGTGTGTTGTTTACAGTCGGTTGTTTACAGTCAGTTGTTTACAGTTTGTTTACAGTCAGTTGTTTACAGTCAGTTGTTTACAGTCAGTTGTTTACAGTCTGTTGTTTACAGTCTGTTGTTCACATTCAGTTGTTTACAGTCTGTTGTTCACATTCAGTTGTTTACAGTCTGTTGTTTACAGTCAGTTGTCTACAGTCTGTTGTTTACAGTCAGTTGTCTACAGTCTGTTGTTTACAGTCAGTTGTCTACAGTCTGTTGTTTACAGTCTGTTGTTTACAGTCTGTTGTTTACAGTCTGTTGTTCACATTCAGTTGTTTACAGTCAGTTGTTTACAGTCAGTTGTTTACAGTCAGTTGTCTACAGACTGTTGTTTACAGTCAGTTGTCGACAGTCTGTTGTTTACAGTCTGTTGTTTACAGTCTGTTGTTTACAGTCTGTTGTCTACAGTCTGTTGTCTACAGTCTGTTGTTTACAGTCTGTTGTTTGCAGTATGTTGTTTACAGTCTGTTGTCTACAGTGTGTTGTTTACAGTGTGTTGTCTACGGTCTGTTGTTTACAGACTGTTGTTTACAGTCTGTTGTTTACGGTCTGTTGTTTACAGTCTGTTGTTTACAGTCTGTTGTGTAAAGTCTGTTGTTTACAGTGTGTTGTTTACAGTGTGTTGTTTACAGTCTGTTGTTTACAGTCTGTTGTTTACGGTCTGTTGTTTACAGTTTGTTGTTTACAGTCTGTTGTTTACAGTGTGTTGTTTACAGTGTGTTGTTTACAGTCCGTTATTTACAGTGTGTTGTTTACAGTCTGTTGTTTACAGTGAGTTGATTACAGTCTGTTATTTACAGTCGGTTGTTTACAGTCTGTTGTTTACAGTCTGTTGTTTACAGTGTGTTGTTTACAGTGTGTTGTTAACAGTCTGTTGTTTACAGTCTGTTGTTTACAGTGTGTTGTCTACAGTCTGTTGTTTACAGTCTGTTGTTTACAGTCAGTTGTATACAGTCTGTTGTTTACAGTCTGTTGTTTACAGCGTGTTGTGTAGTCTGTTGTTTACAGTCTGTTGTTTACAGTGTTTTGTTTACAGTCTGTTGTTTACAGTCAGTTGTCTACAGTCTGTTTACTTTCAGTTGTTTACAGTCTGTTGTTTAAAGTCTGTTGTTTACATTCTGTTGTTTACTGTCAGTTGTGTACAGTCTGTTGTTTACAGTCTGTTGTGTACAGTCAGTTGTTTACAGTCTTGTTGTTTACATTCTGCTGTTTACAGTCAGCTGTTTACATTCGGTTGTTTACAGTCTGTTGTTTACAGTGTGTTGTTTACGGTCTGTTGTTTACGGTCTGTTGTTTACGGTCTGTTGTTTACGATCTGTTGTTTACAGTGTGTTGTCTACAGTCTGTTGTGTACAGTCTGTTTACAGTCTTTTGTTTACAGTGTGTTGTCTACAGTGTGTTGTTTACAGTGTGTTGTTTACAGTCGTCTGTTTAAGTCTGTTGTTTACAGTTTGTTTACAGTCAGTTGTTTACAGTCTGTTGTTTACAGTCAATTGTTTACAGTCTGTTGTTTACAGTCTGTTGTTCACATTCAGTGTTTTACAGTCTGTTGTTTACAGTCTGTTGTTTACAGTCAGTTGTTTACAGTCAGTTGTCGACAGTCTGTTGTTTACAGTCTGTTGTTTACGATCTGTTGTTTACAGTCTGTTGTTTACAGTGTGTTGTCTACCGTCTGTTGTTTACAGTGTGTTGTTTACAGTCGGTTGTTTACAGTTTGTTTACAGTCAGTTGTTTACAGTCAGTTGTTTACAGTCAGTTGTTTACAGTCTGTTGTTTACAGTCTGTTGTTCACATTCAGTTGTTTACAGTCTGTTGTTCACATTCAGTTGTTTACAGTCTGTTGTTTACAGTCAGTTGTCTACAGTCTGTTGTTTACAGTCAGTTGTCTACAGTCTGTTGTTTACAGTCTGTTGTTTACAGTCTGTTGTTTACAGTGTGTTGTTTACAGTGTGTTGTTTACAGTCGGTTGTTTACAGTCTGTTGTTTACAGTTTGTTTACAGTCAGTTGTTTACAGTCAGTTGTTTACAGTCTTTTGTTTGCAGTCAGTTGTTTCCAGTCAGTTGTTTCCAGTCAGTTGTTTACAGTCAGTTGTCTACAGTCTGTTGTTTACAGTGTGTTGTTTACAGTCAGTTGTTTACAGTCTGTTGTTTACAGTGTGTTGTTTACAGTCTGTTGTTTATAGTGTGTTGTTTACAGTGTGTTGTTTACAGTCTGTTGTTTACAGTCTGTTGTTTACAGCGTGTTGTCTACAGTCTCTTGTTTACAGTCAGTTCTTTACAGTCTGTTGTTGACAGTCTGTTGTTGACAGTCTGTTGTTGACAGTCTGTTGTTTACAGTCAGTTGTTTACAGTCAGTTTTTTACAGTCTGTTGTTTACAGTCTGTTGTTTACGGTCTGTTTACAGTCTGTTGTTTACAGTCTGTTGTTTACAGTCTGTTGTGTACAATCTGTTGTTTACAGTGTTGTTTACAATCTGTTGTTTACAGTGTGTTGTTTACAGTCCGTTGTTTACAGTGTGATGTCTACAGTCTGTTGTTTACAGTCTGTTGTTTACAGTGTGTTTTTTACAGTCTGTTGTTTACAGTCTGTTGTTTGCAGTATGTTGTTTACAGTCTGTTGTCTACAGTGTGTTGTTTACAGTCTGTTGTCTACGGTCTGTTGTTTACAGACTGTTGTTTACAGTCTGTTGTTTACGGTCTGTTGTTTACAGTCTGTTGTTTACAGTCTGTTGTGTAAAGTCTGTTGTTTACAGTGTGTTGTTTACAGTGTGTTGTTTACAGTCTGTTGTTTACAGTCTGTTGTTTACGGTCTGTTGTTTACAGTTTGTTGTTTACAGTCTGTTGTTTACAGTGTGTTGTTTACAGTGTGTTGTTTACAGTCCGTTATTTACAGTGTGTTGTTTACAGTCTGTTGTTTACAGTGAGTTGATTACAGTCTGTTATTTACAGTCGGTTGTTTACAGTCTGTTGTTTACAGTCTGTTGTTTACAGTGTGTTGTTTACAGTGTGTTGTTAACAGTCTGTTGTTTACAGTCTGTTGTTTACAGTGTGTTGTCTACAGTCTGTTGTTTACAGTCTGTTGTTTACAGTCAGTTGTATACAGTCTGTTGTTTACAGTCTGTTGTTTACAGCGTGTTGTGTAGTCTGTTGTTTACAGTCTGTTGTTTACAGTGTTTTGTTTACAGTCTGTTGTTTACAGTCAGTTGTCTACAGTCTGTTTACTTTCAGTTGTTTACAGTCTGTTGTTTAAAGTCTGTTGTTTACATTCTGTTGTTTACTGTCAGTTGTGTACAGTCTGTTGTTTACAGTCTGTTGTGTACAGTCAGTTGTTTACAGTCTTGTTGTTTACATTCTGCTGTTTACAGTCAGCTGTTTACATTCGGTTGTTTACAGTCTGTTGTTTACAGTGTGTTGTTTACGGTCTGTTGTTTACGGTCTGTTGTTTACGGTCTGTTGTTTACGATCTGTTGTTTACAGTGTGTTGTCTACAGTCTGTTGTGTACAGTCTGTTTACAGTCTTTTGTTTACAGTCTGTTGTCTACAGTGTGTTGTTTACAGTGTGTTGTTTACAGTCGTCTGTTTAAGTCTGTTGTTTACAGTTTGTTTACAGTCAGTTGTTTACAGTCTGTTGTTTACAGTCAATTGTTTACAGTCTGTTGTTTACAGTCTGTTGTTCACATTCAGTGTTTTACAGTCTGTTGTTTACAGTCTGTTGTTTACAGTCAGTTGTTTACAGTCAGTTGTCGACAGTCTGTTGTTTACAGTCTGTTGTTTACGATCTGTTGTTTACAGTCTGTTGTTTACAGTGTGTTGTCTACCGTCTGTTGTTTACAGTGTGTTGTTTACAGTCGGTTGTTTACAGTTTGTTTACAGTCAGTTGTTTACAGTCAGTTGTTTACAGTCAGTTGTTTACATTCAGTTGTTTACAGTCTGTTGTTCACATTCAGTTGTTTACAGTCTGTTGTTTACAGTCAGTTGTCTACAGTCTGTTGTTTACAGTCAGTTGTCTACAGTCTGTTGTTTACAGTCAGTTGTCTACAGTCTGTTGTTTACAGTCTGTTGTTTACAGTCTGTTGTTTACAGTCTGTTGTTCACATTCAGTTGTTTACAGTCAGTTGTTTACAGTCAGTTGTTTACAGTCAGTTGTCTACAGACTGTTGTTTACAGTCAGTTGTCGACAGTCTGTTGTTTACAGTCCGTTGTTTACAGTCTGTTGTTTACTGTCTGTTGTTTACAGTCTGTTGTTCACATTCAGTTGTTTACAGTCTGTTGTCTACAGTCTGTTGTCTACAGTCTGTTGTTTACAGTCAGTTGTTTACAGTCAGTTGTCTACAGTCTGTTGTTTACAGTCTGTTGTTTACAGTCTGTTGTTTACAGTGTGTTGTTTACAGTCGGTTGTTTACAGTCTGTTGTTTACAGTCTGTTGTTTACAGTTTGTTTACAGTCAGTTGTTTACAGTCAGTTGTTTACAGTCTTTTGTTTGCAGTCAGTTGTTTCCAGTCAGTTGTTTCCAGTCAGTTGTTTACAGTCAGTTGTCTACAGTCTGTTGTTTACAGTGTGTTGTTTACAGTCTGTTGTTTACAGTCAGTTGTTTACAGTCTGTTGTTTACAGTGTGTTGTTTACAGTCTGTTGTTTATAGTGTGTTGTTTACAGTCTGTTGTTTACAGTCTGTTGTTTACAGCGTGTTGTCTACAGTCTCTTGTTTACAGTCAGTTCTTTACAGTCTGTTGTTTACAGTCTGTTGTTGACAGTCTGTTGTTGACAGTCTGTTGTTTACAGTCAGTTGTTTACAGTCAGTTGTTTACAGTCTGTTGTTTACAGTCTGTTGTTTACAGTCTGTTGTTCACATTCAGTTGTTTACAGTCAGTTGTTTACAGTCTGTTGTTTACAGTCAGTTGTCTACAGTCTGTTGTTTACAGTCTGTTGTTTACAGTCTGTTGTTTACAGTGTGTTGTTTACAGTCTGTTGTTTACAGTCAGTTGTTTACAGTCTGTTGTTTACAGTGTGTTGTTTACAGTCTGTTGTTTATAGTGTGTTGTTTACAGTGTGTTGTTTACAGTCTGTTGTTTACAGTCTGTTGTTTACAGCGTGTTGTTTACAGTCTGTTGTTTATAGTGTGTTGTTTACAGTGTGTTGTTTACAGTCAGTTTTTTACAGTCTGTTGTTTACAGTCTGTTGTTTATGGTCTGTTTACAGTCTGTTGTTTACAGTCTGTTGTTTACAGTCTGTTGTGTACAATCTGTTGTTTACAGTGTTGTTTACAATCTGTTGTTTACAGTGTGTTGTTTACAGTCCGTTGTTTACAGTGTGATGTCTACAGTCTGTTGTTTACAGTCTGTTGTTTACAGTGTGTTGTTTACAGTCTGTTGTTTACAGTCTGTTGTTTGCAGTATGTTGTTTACAGTCTGTTGTCTACAGTGTGTTGTTTACAGTGTGTTGTCTACGGTCTGTTGTTTACAGACTGTTGTTTACAGTCTGTTGTTTACGGTCTGTTGTTTACAGTCTGTTGTTTACAGTCTGTTGTGTAAAGTCTGTTGTTTACAGTGTGTTGTTTACAGTGTGTTGTTTACAGTCTGTTGTTTACAGTCTGTTGTTTACGGTCTGTTGTTTACAGTTTGTTGTTTACAGTCTGTTGTTTACAGTGTGTTGTTTACAGTGTGTTGTTTACAGTCCGTTATTTACAGTCTGTTGTTTACAGTCTGTTGTTTACAGTGAGTTGATTACAGTCTGTTATTTACAGTCGGTTGTTTACAGTCTGTTGTTTACAGTCTGTTGTTTACAGTGTGTTGTTTACAGTGTGTTGTTAACAGTCTGTTGTTTACAGTCTGTTGTTTACAGTGTGTTGTCTACAGTCTGTTGTTTACAGTCTGTTGTTTACAGTCAGTTGTATACAGTCTGTTGTTTACAGTCTGTTGTGTACAGTCTGTTGTTTACAGCGTGTTGTGTAGTCTGTTGTTTACAGTCTGTTGTTTACAGTGTTTTGTTTACAGTCTGTTGTTTACAGTCAGTTGTCTACAGTCTGTTTACTTTCAGTTGTTTACAGTCTGTTGTTTAAAGTCTGTTGTTTACATTCTGTTGTTTACTGTCAGTTGTGTACAGTCTGTTGTTTACAGTCTGTTGTGTACAGTCAGTTGTTTACAGTGTGTTGTTTACGGTCTGTTGTTTACGGTCTGTTGTTTACGGTCTGTTGTTTACGATCTGTTGTTTACAGTGTGTTGTCTACAGTCTGTTGTGTACAGTCTGTTTACAGTCTTTTGTTTACAGTGTGTTGTCTACAGTGTGTTGTTTACAGTGTGTTGTTTACAGTCGTCTGTTTAAGTCTGTTGTTTACAGTTTGTTTACAGTCAGTTGTTTACAGTCTGTTGTTTACAGTCAATTGTTTACAGTCTGTTGTTTACAGTCTGTTGTTCACATTCAGTGTTTTACAGTCTGTTGTTTACAGTCTGTTGTTTACAGTCAGTTGTTTACAGTCAGTTGTCGACAGTCTGTTGTTTACAGTCTGTTGTTTACGATCTGTTGTTTACAGTCTGTTGTTTACAGTGTGTTGTCTACCGTCTGTTGTTTACAGTGTGTTGTTTACAGTCGGTTGTTTACAGTCAGTTGTTTACAGTTTGTTTACAGTCAGTTGTTTACAGTCAGTTGTTTACAGTCAGTTGTTTACAGTCTGTTGTTTACAGTCTGTTGTTCACATTCAGTTGTTTACAGTCTGTTGTTCACATTCAGTTGTTTACAGTCTGTTGTTTACAGTCAGTTGTCTACAGTCTGTTGTTTACAGTCAGTTGTCTACAGTCTGTTGTTTACAGTCAGTTGTCTACAGTCTGTTGTTTACAGTCTGTTGTTTACAGTCTGTTGTTTACAGTCTGTTGTTCACATTCAGTTGTTTACAGTCAGTTGTTTACAGTCAGTTGTTTACAGTCAGTTGTCTACAGACTGTTGTTTACAGTCAGTTGTCGACAGTCTGTTGTTTACAGTCTGTTGTTTACAGCCTGTTGTTTACAGTCTGTTGTCTACAGTCTGTTGTCTACAGTCTGTTGTTTACAGTCAGTTGTTTACAGTCAGTTGTCTACAGTCTGTTGTTTACAGTCTGTTGTTTACAGTCTGTTGTTTACAGTGTGTTGTTTACAGTGTGTTGTTTACAGTCGGTTGTTTACAGTCTGTTGTTTACAGTTTGTTTACAGTCAGTTGTTTAGTTAGTCTGTTGTTCACAGTCTGTTGTTTACAGTCTGTTGTTTACAGTCAGTTGTTTACAGTCTGTTGTTTACAGTCCGTTGTTTACAGTCTGTTGTTTACAGTCAGTTGTCTACAGTCTGTTGTTTACAGTCTGTTGTTTACAGTCAGTTTACAGTCTGTTGTTTACAGTGTGTTGTTTACAGTCGGTTATTTACAGTCTGTTGTTTACAGTTTGTTTACAGTCAGTTGTTTACAGTCTGTTGTTTACAGTCTTTTGTTTGCAGTCAGTTGTTTCCAGTCTGTTGTTTACAGTCAGTTGTTTACAGTCAGTTGTTTACAGTCTGTTGTTTACAGTCTGTTGTTCACATTCAGTTGTTTACAGTCTGTTGTTCACATTCAGTTGTTTACAGTCTGTTGTTTACAGTCAGTTGTTTACAGTCTGTTGTTTACAGTCTGTTGTTTACAGTCAGTTGTCTACAGTCTGTTGTCTACAGTCTGTTGTTTACAGTCAGTTGTCTACAGTCTGTTGTCTACAGTCTGTTGTTTACAGTCTGTTGTTTACAGTCTGTTGTTTACAGTCTGTTGTTTACAGTCAGTTGTTTACAGTCAGTTGTTTACAGTCAGTTGTCTACAGTATGTTGTTTACAGTCAGTTGTCTAGTATGTTGTTTACAGTCTGTTGTTTACAGTCTGTTGTTCACAGTCTGTTGTTTACAGTCTGTTGTTTACAGTCAGTTGTCTACAGTTTGTTTACAGTCAGTTGTTTACAGTCTGTTGTTTACAGTCTGTTGTTCACATTCAGTTGTTTACAGTCTGTTGTTTACAGTCTGTTGTTCACATTCAGTTGTTTACAGTCTGTTGTTTACAGTCTGTTGTTCACATTCAGTTGTTTACATTCAGTTGTTTACAGTCTGTTGTTTACAGTCAGTTGTTTACAGTCTGTTGTTTACAGTCTGTTGTTTACAGTCAGTTGTCTACAGTCTGTTGTCTACAGTCTGTTGTTTACAGTCAGTTGTCTACAGTCTGTTGTCTACAGTCTGTTGTTTACAGTCTGTTGTTTACAGTCTGTTGTTTACAGTCTGTTGTTTACAGTCAGTTGTTTACAGTCAGTTGTTTACAGTCTGTTGTTTACAGTCAGTTGTCTACAGTATGTTGTTTACAGTCAGTTGTCTAGTATGTTGTTTACAGTCTGTTGTTTACAGTCAGTTGTCTACAGTCTGTTGTTTACAGTCTGTTGTTTACAGTCTGTTGTTTACAGTCTGTTGTTTACAGTCTGTTGTTCACATTCAGTTGTTTACAGTCTGTTGTTTACAGTCTGTTGTTCACATTCAGTTGTTTACAGTCTGTTGTTTACAGTCTGTTGTTCACATTCAGTTGTTTACAGTCTGTTGTTTACAGTCTGTTGTTTACAGTCAGTTGTTTACAGTCAGTTGCTATGGAAACAGCTGTGCTCATATTTGTCAGTGAAACGTGAGACGTTGTTTGAACAGAAATAGATCTGTCGCTGCAGGAATAACTCTTATTGTGCGGGTGCAGAGCGCCCTCTCACCAGGAGCTCGCCGGACCAAACGCTGTGGTGATTTGTTTGTTTCATGGAGAGAAAGTGAACTCATGTAAACAACAACAAACAAATAAACAGTGATGATTGGTTTGTCTGAGATTTAAACCTGAAACACGTTCAAGAGACGAACAGGAAACGACTGAAATGAGACATTTTCTGTGTCAAATGGACAAAATGTCACATATTTGGGACGTTTAAATGTTGAATCTGAGTCTCATGTCCTCGTGACGTGGACTGTCCATTAGTCCTGCCACGTGTCAATCATAAAACGCACCTACTGCACCTGCAGAGCCTGGTTCACCTGCAGAGCGGGGGAGTGGCATGAGCATGTCTTTAGTCCTGGTCCTGTCTTTTGTCCTGGTCCTGTCTTTAGTCCTGGTCCTGTCTTTTGTCCTGGTCCTGTCTTTAGTCCTGGTCCTGTCTTTTGTCCTGGTCCTGTCTTTTGTCCTGGTCCTGTCTTTTGTCCTGGTCCTGTCTTTAGTCCTGGTCCTGTCTTTAGTCCTGGTGGAAACGACCGCGGCGGAAAAGAGACGACAAATCGAGACGAGTCGTAATCGTGTTTCTTTAGTGTTTGTCTGGACCAAACAGACCTTTGTTTATTTCCACTTTGTTTATTTCCACTTTGTTAGTATAAGTATAGTATAAGTATTCAGTACTACAGCAGTATTTGTGTTCCCAGGTCTGTTGTTCTCGTGTTGTGTCTGTTGTGACTGTTGTGTATGTTTTGTATGTTGTGTCTGTTGTGTCTGTTGTGACTGTTGTGACTGTTGTGTCTGTTGTGTCTGTTGTGTATGTTGTGTCTGTTGTGTCTGTTGTGACTGTTGTGTCTGTTGTGTCTGTTGTGACTGTTGTGTCTGTTGTGTCTGTTGTGACTGTTGTGTCTGTTGTGACTGTTGTGTATGTTGTGTCTGTTGTGACTGTTGTGTCTGTTGTGTCTGTTGTGACTGTTGTGTCTGTTGTTTCTGTTGTGTCTGTTGTGACTGTTGTGACTGTTGTGTCTGTTGTGTCTGTTGTGACTGTTGTGTATGTTGTGTCTGTTGTGACTGTTGTGTATGTTGTGTCTGTTGTGTCTGTTGTGTCTGTTGTGTCTGTTGTGTCTGTTGTGACTGTTGTGTCTGTTGTGACTGTTGTGTCTGTTGTGACTGTTGTGTCTGTTGTGTATGTTGTGTCTGTTGTGTCTGTTGTGACTGTTGTGTCTGTTGTGACTGTTGTGTCTGTTGTGTCTGTTGTGTCTGTTGTGACTGTTGTGTCTGTTGTGTCTGTTGTGACTGTTGTGTATGTTGTGTCTGTTGTGTCTGTTGTGACTGTTGTGTCTGTTGTGTCTGTTGTGACTGTTGTGTATGTTGTGTATGTTGTGTCTGTTGTGTCTGTTGTTTCTGTTGTGTCTGTTGTGTCTGTTGTGTCTGTTGTGACTGTTGTGTCTGTTGTGTCTGTTGTGACTGTTGTGTCTGTTGTGTCTGTTGTGTCTGTTGTGTATGTTGTGTCTGTTGTGTATGTTGTGTCTGTTGTGACTGTTGTGTCTGTTGTGTCTGTTGTGTCTGTTGTGACTGTTGTGTCTGTTGTGACTGTTGTGTCTGTTGTGTCTGTTGTGTCTGTTGTGACTGTTGTGTCTGTTGTGTCTGTTGTGACTGTTGTGTCTGTTGTGTCTGTTGTGACTGTTGTGTCTGTTGTGTCTGTTGTGTCTGTTGTGACTGTTGTGATTGTTGTGTCTGTTGTGTCTGTTGTGACTGTTGTGTCTGTTGTGTCTGTTGTGACTGTTGTGTCTGTTGTGACTGTTGTGTCTGTTGTGTCTGTTGTGTCTGTTGTGACTGTTGTGTCTGTTGTCTGTTGTGTCTGTTGTGTCTGTTGTGTCTGTTGTGACTGTTGTGTCTGTTGTGTCTGTTGTGACTGTTGTGTCTGTTGTGACTGTTGTGTCTGTTGTCTGTTGTGTCTGTTGTGTCTGTTGTGTCTGTTGTGACTGTTGTGACTGTTGTGTCTGTTGTGTCTGTTGTGTCTGTTGTGTCTGTTGTGTCTGTTGTGTCTGTTGTGACTGTTGTGTCTGTTGTGACTGTTGTGTCTGTTGTGTCTGTTGTGACTGTTGTGTCTGTTGTGACTGTTGTGTCTGTTGTGACTGTTGTGTCTGTTGTGTCTGTTGTGTCTGTTGTGTCTGTTGTGTCTGTTGTGTGTCTGTAAATGTCGTATGAAGTCGTGAGATTCCTTGAACTCCAGCCTCATGTTTCTGAGACAAGCTTTTCAAACTTCAGACTTTTTGGTTCTTTAGGTTCTAAAGGTTCTTTAGGTTAATTAGGTTCTATAGGTTCTTCGGGTTCTTCGGGTTCTTCGGGTTCTATAGGTTCTTCACAGACTGTCACAGGCGCTCACAGACTGTGACAGGCGCTCACAGACTGTCACAGACTGTCACAGGCGCTCACAGACTGTCACAGGCGCTC
>NW_027315742.1:167500-265000 GCF_026437365.1 Eucyclogobius newberryi | reverse complement strand
CTCTTGTCCTCTGAGCTGGTGGACACCTCCTCTTGTCCTCTGAGCTGGTGGACACCTCCTCTTGTCCTCTGAGCTGGTGGACACCTCCTCTTGTCCTCTGAGCTGGTGGACACCTCCTCTTGTCCTCTGAGCTGGTGGACACTTCCTCTTGTCCTCTGAGCTGGTGGACACCTCCTCTTGTCTTCTGAGCTGGTGGACACCTCCTCTTGTCCTCTGAGCTGGTGGACACCTCCTCTTGTCCTCTGAGCTGGTGGACACCTCCTCTTGTCCTCTGAGCTGGTGGACACCTCCTCTTGTCCTCTGAGCTGGTGGACACCTCCTCTTGTCCTCTGAGCTGGTGGACACTTCCTCTTGTCCTCTGAGCTGGTGGACACCTCCTCTTGTCTTCTGAGCTGGTGGACACCTCCTCTTGTCCTCTGAGCTGGTGGACACCTCCTCTTGTCCTCTGAGCTGGTGGACACCTCCTCTTGTCCTCTGAGCTGGTGGACACCTCCTCTTGTCCTCTGAGCTGGTGGACACCTCCTCTTGTCTTCTGAGCTGGTGGACACCTCCTCTTGTCCTCTGAGCTGGTGGACACCTCCTCTTGTCCTCTGAGCTGGTGGACACCTCCTCTTGTCCTCTGAGCTGGTGGACACCTCCTCTTGTCCTCTGAGCTGGTGGACACCTCCTCTTGTCCTCTGAGCTGGTGGACACCTCCTCTTGTCCTCTGAGCTGGTGGACACCTCCTCTTGTCCTCTGAGCTGGTGGACACCTCCTCTTGTCCTCTGAGCTGGTGGACACCTCCTCTTGTCCTCTGAGCTGGTGGACACTTCCTCTTGTCCTCTGAGCTGGTGGACACCTCCTCTTGTCTTCTGAGCTGGTGGACACCTCCTCTTGTCCTCTGAGCTGGTGGACACCTCCTCTTGTCCTCTGAGCTGGTGGACACCTCCTCTTGTCCTCTGAGCTGGTGGACACCTCCTCTTGTCCTCTGAGCTGGTGGACACCTCCTCTTGTCCTCTGAGCTGGTGGACACCTCCTCTTGTCCTCTGAGCTGGTGGACACCTCCTCTTGTCCTCTGAGCTGGTGGACACTTCCTCTTGTCCTCTGAGCTGGTGGACACCTCCTCTTGTCTTCTGAGCTGGTGGACACCTCCTCTTGTCCTCTGAGCTGGTGGACACCTCCTCTTGTCCTCTGAGCTGGTGGACACCTCCTCTTGTCCTCTGAGCTGGTGGGCTCCTCCTCTTGTCCTCTGAGCTGGTGGACACCTCCTCTTGTCCTCTGAGCTGGTGGACACCTCCTCTTGTCCTCTGAGCTGGTGGACACCTCCTCTTGTCCTCTGAGCTGGTGGACACCTCCTCTTGTCCTCTGAGCTGGTGGACACCTCCTCTTGTCCTCTGAGCTGGTGGGCTCCTCCTCTTGTCCTCTGAGCTGGTGGACACCTCCTCTTGTCCTCTGAGCTGGTGGACACCTCCTCTTGTCCTCTGAGCTGGTGGACACCTCCTCTTGTCCTCTGAGCTGGTGGACACCTCCTCTTGTCCTCTGAGCTGGTGGACACCTCCTCTTGTCCTCTGAGCTGGTGGACACCTCCTCTTGTCCTCTGAGCTGGTGGACACTTCCTCTTGTCCTCTGAGCTGGTGGACACCTCCTCTTGTCTTCTGAGCTGGTGGACACCTCCTCTTGTCCTCTGAGCTGGTGGACACCTCCTCTTGTCCTCTGAGCTGGTGGACACCTCCTCTTGTCCTCTGAGCTGGTGGACACCTCCTCTTGTCCTCTGAGCTGGTGGACACCTCCTCTTGTCCTCTGAGCTGGTGGACACTTCCTCTTGTCCTCTGAGCTGGTGGACACCTCCTCTTGTCTTCTGAGCTGGTGGACACCTCCTCTTGTCCTCTGAGCTGGTGGACACCTCCTCTTGTCCTCTGAGCTGGTGGACACCTCCTCTTGTCCTCTGAGCTGGTGGACACCTCCTCTTGTCCTCTGAGCTGGTGGACACCTCCTCTTGTCTTCTGAGCTGGTGGACACCTCCTCTTGTCCTCTGAGCTGGTGGACACCTCCTCTTGTCCTCTGAGCTGGTGGACACCTCCTCTTGTCCTCTGAGCTGGTGGACACCTCCTCTTGTCCTCTGAGCTGGTGGACACCTCCTCTTGTCCTCTGAGCTGGTGGACACCTCCTCTTGTCCTCTGAGCTGGTGGACACCTCCTCTTGTCCTCTGAGCTGGTGGACACCTCCTCTTGTCCTCTGAGCTGGTGGACACCTCCTCTTGTCCTCTGAGCTGGTGGACACTTCCTCTTGTCCTCTGAGCTGGTGGACACCTCCTCTTGTCTTCTGAGCTGGTGGACACCTCCTCTTGTCCTCTGAGCTGGTGGACACCTCCTCTTGTCCTCTGAGCTGGTGGACACCTCCTCTTGTCCTCTGAGCTGGTGGACACCTCCTCTTGTCCTCTGAGCTGGTGGACACCTCCTCTTGTCCTCTGAGCTGGTGGACACCTCCTCTTGTCCATGTTGGTTTAAGTCCAACTGACCGAGCCCAAGATGAAAACATTTGCTGATTTTTGTTTGAATGGATTTAAACGCTGAACGTGTTGAACATAAACATCATAAACGTCATAAACGTCATAAACGTTCTAAACATAAACATCATAAACGTCATAAACGTCATAAACGTTCTAAACATAAACATCATAAACGTCATAAACGTCATAAACATAAACGTCATAAACGTTCTAAACATAAACATCATAAACGTCATAAACGTCATAAACGTCATAAACATAAACGTCATAAACGTCATAAACATAAACGTCATAAACGTCATAAACATAAACGTCATAAACATAAATGTCATAAACATAAACGTCATAAACATAAATGTCAAACATAAACGTCATAAACATAAACGTCATAAACGTCATAAACATAAACGTCATAAACGTCATAAACATAAACGTCATAAACATAAACGTCATAAACATAAATGTCAAACATAAATGTCATAAACATAAACGTCAAACATAAATGTCATAAACGTCATAAACATAAACGTCATAAACATAAACGTCATAAACATAAATGTCATAAACATAAACGTCATAAACATAAACGTCAAACATAAATGTCATAAACATAAACGTCAAACATAAATGTCATAAACGTCATAAACATAAACGTCATAAACATAAACGTCATAAACATAAACGTCATAAACATAAATGTCAAACATAAACGTCATAAACATAAACGTCATAAACATAAATGTCATAAACATAAACGTCAAACATAAATGTCATAAACATAAACGTCATAAACATAAACGTCATAAACATAAACGTCATAAACATAAACGTCATAAACGTCATAAACATAAACGTCATAAACATAAACGTCATAAACATAAACGTCATAAACATAAATGTCATAAACATAAATGTCATAAACATAAACGTCATAAACATAAATGTCATAAACATAAACGTCATAAACATAAATGTCATAAACATAAATGTCATAAACATAAACGTCATAAACATAAATGTCATAAACATAAATGTCATAAACATAAACGTCATAAACATAAACGTCATAAACGTCATAAACATAAATGTCATAAACATAAACGTCATAAACATAAACGTCATAAACAAACGTCAAACATAAATGTCATAAACATAAACGTCATAAACATAAACGTCATAAACATAAACGTCATAAACGTCATAAACATAAACGTCATAAACATAAATGTCATAAACGTCATAAACGTCATAAACATAAACGTCATAAACGTCATAAACATAAACGTCATAAACATAAATGTCATAAACGTCATAAACATAAACGTCATAAACATAAACGTCAAACATAAATGTCATAAACATAAACGTCATAAACATAAACGTCATAAACATAAACGTCATAAACATAAATGTCAAACATAAACGTCATAAACATAAACGTCATAAACATAAATGTCATAAACATAAACGTCATAAACGTCATAAACATAAACGTCATAAACGTCATAAACATAAACGTCATAAACATAAATGTCATAAACGTCATAAACATAAACGTCATAAACATAAACGTCATAAACATAAATGTCATAAACATAAACGTCATAAACATAAACGTCAAACATAAATGTCATAAACATAAACGTCATAAACATAAACGTCATAAACATAAACGTCATAAACATAAACGTCATAAACATAAATGTCATAAACATAAACGTCATAAACATAAACGTCAAACATAAATGTCATAAACATAAACGTCATAAACATAAACGTCATAAACATAAACGTCATAAACATAAACGTCATAAACATAAATGTCAAACATAAACGTCATAAACATAAACGTCATAAACATAAACGTCATAAACATAAACGTCATAAACATAAACATCATAAACATAAATGTCAAACATAAACGTCATAAACATAAACGTCATAAACATAAATGTCAAACATAAACGTCATAAACATAAACGTCATAAACATAAATGTCAAACATAAACGTCATAAACATAAACGTCATAAACATAAACGTCATAAACATAAATGTCAAACATAAACGTCATAAACATAAACGTCATAAACATAAACGTCATAAACATAAACATCATAAACATAAATGTCAAACATAAACGTCATAAACATAAACGTCATAAACATAAATGTCAAACATAAACGTCATAAACATAAACGTCATAAACATAAATGTCAAACATAAACGTCATAAACATAAACGTCATAAACATAAACGTCATAAACATAAATGTCAAACATAAACGTCATAAACATAAACGTCATAAACATAAATGTCATAAACATAAACGTCATAAACATAAACGTCATAAACATAAACGTCATAAACATAAATGTCAAACATAAACGTCATAAACATAAACGTCATAAACATAAACGTCATAAACATCGTGTGTTTTGGAGCTTTATCTCGCGGCTCGTCCGTGTTTTTATCAGAACGTGAGTTTTATCTCAGGCTGAGCAGCTCCGAGTCTGACGTCTGCTCACAATCTGCTGCTGCTCAGGCGCTGCACGCGTAAACACACACACACACACACAGACACACACACACACACAGACACACACACACACAGACACACACACACAGACACACACAGACACACACACACAGACACACACACACACACACACACACAGACACACACACACAGACACACACACAGACACACACACACACACAGACACACACACACACACACAGACACACACACACACAGACACACACAGACACACACACACACACAGACACACACACACACAGACACACACACACACACACACACACAGACACACACACACACAGACACACACACACACACACACACACAGACACACACACACACACACACACACAGACACACACACACACACACACACACACAGACACACACACACACAGACACACACACACACACAGACACACACACACACACACAGACACACACACACACACACACTCACACACACACACACACACATGTAAAGAAAGAAAACACATTTAGTTTGCATTTGTTCAGATCTTTGTTTCTTCAGGTTTAGATGAGGCGAGTGACAGTTAGACCACAAGAGGACCAAACTGTCACAACAGGCACTTCCTCCTCCCACAGGGTCACACACAGCGCTCTCTTCAGTCACTCCTCTTGGGTCACTCCTCTTGGGTCACTCCTCTTGGGTCACTCCTCTTGGGTCACTCCTCTTGGGTCACTCGTTATCTTGAGTCGACTATTTAAAAAAATAATGTTGTCGTATTTTTATCATTGTAATTGACATATTTATTTATTTATTTATTTATTTCAGATATTTGTCTCTAGGAGGGTCTATATATTTATATATATATATATATATACATTGATATACTTATATATGGATATACTTATACATTGATATACTTATATATGGATATACTTATACATTGATATACTAATATATGGATATACTTATATATGGATATACTAATATATGGATATACTAATATATGGATATACTTATATATGGATATACTTATACATTGATATACTAATATATGGATATACTTATATATGGATATACTAATATATGGATATACTTATATATGGATATACTTATATATGGATATACTAATATATGGATATACTAATATATGGATATACTTATATATGGATATACTTATACATTGATATACTAATATATGGATATACTTATACATTGATATACTTATATATGGATATACTAATATATGGATATACTAATATATGGATATACTTATATATGGATATACTAATATATGGATATACTTATACATTGATATACTTATATATGGATATACTAATATATGGATATACTAATATATGGATATACTTATATATGGATATACTAATATATGGATATACTTATACATTGAAATACTTATATATGGATATACTAATATATGGATATACTTATACATTGATATACTTATATATGGATATACTAATATATGGATATACTTATACATTGATATACTTATATATGGATATACTTATACATTGATATACTTATATATGGATATACTAATATATGGATATACTTATACATTGATATACTTATATATGGATATACTAATATATGGATATACTTATACATTGATATACTTATATATGGATATACTAATATATGGATATACTAATATATGGATATACTTATACATTGATATACTTATATATGGATATACTTATACATTGATATACTTATATATGGATATACTTATACATTGATATACTAATATATGGATATACTAATATATGGATATACTAATATATGGATATACTAATGGAAATGTTGTTTTGCCTGAAATATTCCACAAAATGAATAAAAACCATAACTTGGGTCATGTGACTTCACTCAGGCTCTGGCTCGTGTGATTGGTCTAAACTAAAGTGTAGCAGGGACCAATCACAGAGCAGCATGTGCTTCATTTGTGGCGGTGCAGTGAAGGGGTTAAAGCGGCGTCACTCGGGGGGCGAGAGGGGGAGGGGGAGAGAGGGGGGGCAAGAGGGGGAGGAGCTGACCTTTGACCCCAGAGGAAAGGAATGTGGAAGCTCTTTCATCCCGACAGAAAGCGAAGGCCCAGAGCACGCGGGCGCCAATGTGCCATCTGCCATTTTATCCTGGCCGTGTGGCGCGGCTGAAGACGGCGCCATGACAACCAGCGTTAGGGTTAGAGTATGATGAAGCTGAAGCTTCATGTTTCAGGCTCCAGACTTTGGACCTGAAGCAGCAAAAACTGATTGAATTCTGAAGAAATAATCCTAATATAACTTTAGTCATATTAAATATGAATATATTATATTATATATATAATATAAAACGTGCCTTTCGTTTCAAAGATGATGCACCTTGTGCCGTAACCATGGAGACTCTTGTGACTGTGGATGGTTTACACTTCAAATTAGAAACTAATTACTGGGAAAAACTGGGAGCTTGAAATACCAAAAACTTTTAAAAGTGTTTTTATTGAAAACAACAACAACAACAACAAAACAGAAGACATTGTTGTTGTTTTTTTTAAACTTTGAATTTGAAAAAAATAAAAAGTTGTTTGAAAGTGGTTTTATTGCAGTTGTGACTTGATGTTTGGAAGTTTTAATGCTTTTTGTGCCAATGGAACATCTGCATCATGTATGTTCTACATGTATGTTCTACATGTATGTTCTACATGTATGTTCTACATGTATGTTCTACATGTGTTCTACATGTATGTTCTACATGTATGTTCTACATGTGTTCTACATGTATGTTCTACATGTATGTTCTACATGTGTTCTACATGTATGTTCTACATGTATGTTCTACATGTATGTTCTACATGTATGTTCTACATGTATGTTCTACATGTGTGTTCTACATGTATGTTCTACATGTATGTTCTACATGTATGTTCTACATGTGTTCTACATGTATGTTCTACATGTATGTTCTACATGTGTTCTACATGTGTGTTCTACATGTGTGTTCTACATATGTTCTACATGTGTGTTCTACATGTATGTTCTACATGTGTTCTACATGTGTGTTCTACATATGTTCTACATGTATGTTCTACATGTGTGTTCTACATGTATGTTCTACATGTGTTCTACATGTGTGTTCTACATGTATGTTCTACATGTGTTCTACATGTATGTTCTACATGTGTGTTCTACATGTATGTTCTACATATACTACAACATGTATGTTCTACATGTATGTTCTACATGTATGTTCTACATGTATGTTCTACATATATGTTCTACAACATGTATGTTCTACATGTATTTTCTACATGTATGTTCTACAACATGTATGTTCTACATGAATGTTCTACGTCATGTATGTTCTACGACATGTATGTTCTACATGTATGTTCTACGACATGTGTGTTCTACAACATGTATGTTCTACATGTATGTTCTACGTCATGTATGTTCTACGACATGTATGTTCTACATGTATGTTCTACGACATGTGTGTTCTACAACATGTATGTTCTACATGTATGTTCTACGACATGTGTGTTCTACATGTATGTTCTACAACATGTATGTTCTACATGAATGTTCTACGTCATGTATGTTCTACGACATGTATGTTCTACGACATGTATGTTTTACATGTATGTTCTACGACATGTGTGTTCTACATTTATGTTCTACGACATGTATGTTCTACGACATGTATGTTTTACATGTATGTTCTTCGACATGTGTGTTCTACATGTATGTTCTACGACATGTGTGTTCTACAACATGTATGTTCTACATGAATGTTCTACAACATGTATGTTCTACATGAATGTTCTACGTCATGTATGTTCTACGACATGTATGTTCTACATGTATGTTCTACGACATGTGTGTTCTACAACATGTATGTTCTACATGTATGTTCTACATGTGTTCTACATGTATGTTCTACATGTATGTTCTACATGTGTGTTCTACATGTATGTTCTACATGTGTTCTACATGTATGTTCTACATGTGTGTTCTACATGTATGTTCTACATGTATGTTCTACATGTATGTTCTACATGTATGTTCTACATGTGTGTTCTACATGTATGTTCTACATGTGTTCTACATGTATGTTCTACATGTGTGTTCTACATGTATGTTCTACATGTATGTTCTACATGTATGTTCTACATGTGTGTTCTACATGTGTGTTCTACATGTATGTTCTACATATACTACAACATGTATGTTCTACATGTATGTTCTACATGTATGTTCTACATGTATGTTCTACATATATGTTCTACAACATGTATGTTCTACATGTATTTTCTACATGTATGTTCTACAACATGTATGTTCTACATGTATGTTCTACAACATGTATGTTCTACGACATGTATGTTCTACATGTATGTTATACGACATGTATGTTCTACGACATGTATGTTCTACATGTATGTTCTACATGTATATTCTATGACTTGTATGTTCTACGACATGTGTGTTCTACAACATGTATGTTCTACATGTTGGTTCTACATGTATGTTCTACGACATGTATGTTCTACGACATGTATGTTTTACATGTATGTTCTACGACATGTGTGTTCTACATTTATGTTCTACGACATGTATGTTCTACGACATGTATGTTTTACATGTATGTTCTTCGACATGTGTGTTCTACATGTATGTTCTACGACATGTGTGTTCTACAACATGTATGTTCTACATGAATGTTCTACAACATGTATGTTCTACATGAATGTTCTACGTCATGTATGTTCTACGACATGTATGTTCTACATGTATGTTCTACGACATGTGTGTTCTACAACATGTATGTTCTACATGTATGTTCTACGTCATGTATGTTCTACGACATGTATGTTCTACATGTATGTTCTACGACATGTGTGTTCTACAACATGTATGTTCTACATGTATGTTCTACGACATGTGTGTTCTACATGAATGTTCCACGTCATGTATGTTCTACGACATGTATGTTCTACATGTATGTTCTACGACATGTGTGTTCTACAACATGTATGTTCTACATGTATGTTCTACGACATGTGTGTTCTACATGTATGTTCTACATATATGTTCTACGACATGTGTGTTCTACAACATGTTTGTTCTACATGTATGTTCTACATGTATGTTCTACGACATGTGTGTTCTACAACATGTGTGTTCTACATGTATGTTCTACAACATGTATGTTCTACATGAATGTTCTACATGTATGTTCTACGTCATGTATGTTCTACGACATGTATGTTCTACATGTATGTTCTACGACATGTGTGTTCTACAACATGTATGTTCTACATGTATGTTCTACGACATGTGTGTTCTACATGTATGTTCTACATATATGTTCTACGACATGTGTGTTCTACAACATGTTTGTTCTACATGTATGTTCTACATGTATGTTCTACGACATGTGTGTTCTACAACATGTATGTTCTACAACAATATGTTCTACAACAATTTTTTTCTATTTTACTGTACGATAGGGACACGCGCTGGAATAGTTTTTTAATTCAACTGTTTTTGACTTTTTTCGGCTGGATTTGAGCGTTTTTCGTTGCGGTCGTTGTGTTGTTGTGACGTGAGCTAGCTCCGAGCGAGCCCACCAGCCCCTCCCCCCCGCGCCCTCCGGCCGCGCTAAAGTACGGCGTGTCGTCGGTACACGTTTATATACACGTTTATATGAAAGAGGAACTTCACCAACGATCGGGACACGCACTGGAATCGCTTTAAATTAACTTGTTTTGACTTTATTCGGCTGGATTGAGTGTTTTCGTCGTGTCGTTGCGATGTGTCTTGGCTCTGAGTCCCCCGGCTCCGGCCCCGCCCCCCGGCTCCGGCCCCGCCCCCCGGCTCCGGCCCCGCCCCCCGGCTCCGGCCCCGCCCCCCGGCTCCGGCCCCGCCCCCCGGCCGGCGCCGTACCGCGTTTCCACAAAGGAGGAACTCATGAAACTGCGGAGAACAGTCGTCTTACCCGGAGATCGTCACGTTATCCCGTCGCAATACTGACCTAACCTAATACTGATGTGCAATTCTGTCATATGTGCAATTACTGTGCAATTCATGTGCAATTACTGTGCAATCTATGTGCTGTCGTGACACATATTCATGTGCAGTTGCTGTCGTGATCACATGCAATGGTATTTATGTATTTATTTATTCATTTGTCTATGGGAGTTTTTATTTGTTTATAGGAGATCTTCTACTGAAAGTGTTTTTCAGACTTCCTATAAGTGATCTGTTCTTCTGGATCTACCTCTGGATCTACCTGCGTTGCACCAATGAAATTTCCCCATGTGGGACAATAAAGGAATATCTTCTTATCTTATCTTAACATGTATGTTCTACAACATGTATGTTCTACATGTATGTTCTACGACATGTGTGTTCTACAACATGTTTGTTCTACATGTATGTTCTACATGTATGTTCTACGACATGTGTGTTCTACAACATGTTTGTTCTACATGTATGTTCTACATGTATGTTCTACGACATGTGTGTTCTACGACATGTATGTTCTACTCCCACCCTGTCCTCTAGTCTCTGTAAGAGGGTCCCACCCAGTCCTCTAGTCTCTGTAAGAGGGTCCCACCCTGTCCTCAAGTCTCTGTAAGAGGGTCCCACCCTGTCCTCTAGTCTCTGTAATAGGGTCCCACCCTGTCCTCTAGTCTCTGTAAGAGGGTCCCACCCTGTCAGAGACGGGCCGGTCATGGCTCAGTACTGCAGCATCAAGACTGCTCTTCTTTAGGAGAGGCTTTATGACCACTCCCCCTGACCCCTGACCCCTGCTCTTCTTTATGACCACAGTTTTGATGATCTCATGGACAGTTTTGTCGCTCTAAGTGTCTTGGTGGTTTTAGGGTCATTTTTTGCATTGTGGGATTTATATCATTTTTAATGCCCTGAACTTTGTCATTAAAGAATAATGTAAACTCATGACACTTGATGTGGAAATGAGTTCTACCGGCAGCTGAGCTGGAGGGTTTGTTCATCTGTTACTGTGGCAACAGGACACGCCCGTTGTTACTGCAGCTTCAAATTATTTAATACAAATATATTTCCCTAGTTCTGCATAAAATGAGGTTGTCCATGTTCAGCAGTTCTTGTATAAATGTATTAAAAACACCCCCAAACTTAACGTTACGTGTTTCAGATTCAAACTTAACGTTACGTGTTTCAGATTCAAACTTAACGTTACGTGTTTCAGATTCAAACTTAACGTTACGTGTTTCAGATTCAAACTTAACGTTACGTGTTTCAGATTCAAACTTAACGTTACGTGTTTCAGATTCAAACTTAACGTTACGTGTTTCAGATTCAAACTTAACGTTACGTGTTTCAGATTCTGTAGAAGTTTAAAGCGATGGATTGTTCATGTGTGAACTCGGTGCTCCGTCCTTTATGTCCCGTGGACCGCCTCATTGTCCCGTGGACCGCCTCATTGTCCCGTGGACCGCCTCATTGTCCCGTGGACCGCCTCATTGTCCCGCAGCCGAGCGCGGCGCCTTTGTGATGAGTGAGTGAGAGAGAGAGAGAGAGAGAGAGAGAGAGAGAGACGTCCAACTGTTTTTCAGATAAAAGTATTTAAATGAAGTACAAAGCCTCAAATGACGCAACGTTTCACATCCAAGAGCAGCTTTTTATACTTCATACATACATTTGTACTTTATACTTCATACATACATTTGTACTTTATACTTCATACATACATTTGTACTTTATACTTCATACATACATTTGTACTTTATACTTCATACATACATTTGTACTTTATACTTCATACATACATTTGTACTTTATACTTCATACATACATTTGTACTTTATACTTCATACATACTTCATACATACATTTGTACTTTATACTTCATACATACTTCATACATACATTTGTACTTTATACTTCATACATACTTCATACATACATTTGTACTTTATACTTCATACATACTTCATACATACATTTGTACTTTATACTTCATACATACTTCATACATACATTTGTACTTTATACTTCATACATACTTCATACATACATTTGTACTTTATACTTCATACATACTTCATACATACTTTTCCTTTTGTTTTTACTTGAGATATTTTTGATGTGATACTTTTACTTGAGCTGTTAAAGTGCCTATGACTTTATTTGGTGTATTTGTACCTGTCGTACATATAAATGATACTTTTACTGTATTAGTGGAGAAAACTTTGACAAATCTGATCTCATACAGGAAGTGACATCACACCTGGGACACTCATACAGGAAGTGACATCACACCTGGGACACTCATACAGGAAGTGACATCACAGCAGGGACACTCATACAGGAAGTGACATCACACCTGGGACACTCATACAGGAAGTGACATCACAGCAGGGACACTCATACCAGTCAAAGTTTATGCAGAATTTACTCAAAGAAACAACTTTTTAAACTCATTAATAACATTAACAATAATTCAACAAAATAAAGTTGCTCTTGTATATTTTATTTGTCAAATTAAAAGTTTTGGCCCAGTGTTTGCTGCTACTGTGATGTCATCAATTACAAACAGGAAGTGAAATTATAACCAGGACTAAACCAGGTCTAAACCAGGACTAAACCAGGTCTAAACTAGGACTAAATCAGGACTAAACCAGGACTAAACCAGGACTAAACCAGGACTAAACCAGGTCTAAACCAGGGCTAAACCAGGACTATACCAGGACTAAACCAGCACTAAACCAGGACTAAACCAGGACTAAACCAGGACTATACCAGGTCTAAACCAGGACTAAACCAGGACTATACCAGGTCTAAACCAGGACTAAACCAGGACTAAACCAGGACTAAACCAGGACTAAACCAGGACTATACCAGGTCTAAACTAGGACTAAACCAGGACTAAACCAGGACTAAACCAGGACTAAACCAGGACTATACCAGGTCTAAACCAGGACTAAACCAGGTCTAAACCAGGGCTAAACCAGGACTAAACCAGCACTAAACCAGGTCCAAACCAGGACTAAACCAGGTCTAAACAAGGTCTAAACTAGGACTAAACCAGGACTAAACCAGGACTAAACCAGGACTAAACCAGGTCTAAACCAGGGCTAAACCAGGACTATACCAGGACTAAACCAGCACTAAACCAGCACTAAACCAGGTCCAAACCAGGTCTAAACCAGGACTAAACAAGGTCTAAACCAGGACTAAATCAGGACTAAAGCAGGACTAAATAAGGTCTAAACCAGGACTAAACCAGGTCTATACCAGCTCTTAACCAGGACTAAACCAGGACTAAACCAGGACTAAACCAGGACTAAACCAGGACTAAACTAGGACTAAACCAGGACTAAACCAGGACTAAACCAGGACTAAACCAGGTCTAAACAAGGTCTAAACTAGGACTAAACCAGGACTAAACCAGGACTAAACCAGGTCTAAACCAGGGCTAAACCAGGTCTAAACTAGGACTAAACCAGGTCTAAACCAGGTCTAAACCAGGTCTAAACTAGGACTAAACCAGGACTAAACCAGGACTAAACCAGGACTAAACCAGGACTATACCAGGTCTAAACCAGGACTAAACCAGGTCTAAACCAGGGCTAAACCAGGACTAAACCAGCACTAAACCAGGTCCAAACCAGGACTAAACCAGGTCTAAACAAGGTCTAAACTAGGACTAAACCAGGACTAAACCAGGACTAAACCAGGACTAAACCAGGTCTAAACCAGGGCTAAACCAGGACTATACCAGGACTAAACCAGCACTAAACCAGCACTAAACCAGGTCCAAACCAGGTCTAAACCAGGACTAAACAAGGTCTAAACCAGGACTAAATCAGGACTAAAGCAGGACTAAATAAGGTCTAAACCAGGACTAAACCAGGTCTATACCAGCTCTTAACCAGGACTAAACCAGGTCTAAACCAGGACTAAACCAGGACTAAACCAGGACTAAACCAGGACTAAACTAGGACTAAACCAGGACTAAACCAGGACTAAACCAGGACTAAACCAGGTCTAAACAAGGTCTAAACTAGGACTAAACCAGGACTAAACCAGGACTAAACCAGGTCTAAACCAGGGCTAAACCAGGTCTAAACTAGGACTAAACCAGGTCTAAACCAGGTCTAAACCAGGTCTAAACTAGGACTAAACCAGGTCTAAACCAGGTCTAAACCAGGTCTAAACTAGGACTAAATCAGGACTAAACCAGGTCTAGACCAGGACTAAACCAGGTCTAAACTAGGACTAAACCAGGACTAAACCAGGTCTAAACCAGGACTATACCAGGTCTAAACCAGGTCTAAACCAGGTCTAAACCAGGACTAAACCAGGTCTAAACCAGGACTATACCAGGTCTAAACCAGGACTAAACCAGGTCTAAACTAGGACTAAACCAGGACTAAACCAGGTCTAAACAAGGTCTAAACCAGGTCTAAACCAGGACTAAACCAGGTCTAAACCAGGACTATACCAGGTCTAAACCAGGACTAAACCAGGACTAAACCAGGACTAAACCAGGACTAAACCAGGTCTAAACCAGGGCTAAACCAGGACTATACCAGGACTAAACCAGCACTAAACCAGCACTAAACCAGGTCCAAACCAGGTCTAAACCAGGACTAAACAAGGTCTAAACCAGGACTAAACCAGGACTAAAGCAGGACTAAATAAGGTCTAAACCAGGACTAAACCAGGTCTAAACCAGCTCTTAACCAGGACTAAACCAGGTCTAAACCAGGACTAAACCAGGACTAAACCAGGACTAAACCAGGACTATACCAGGTCTAAACCAGGACTAAACCAGGTCTAAACCAGGGCTAAACCAGGACTAAACCAGCACTAAACCAGGTCCAAACCAGGACTAAACCAGGTCTAAACAAGGTCTAAACTAGGACTAAACCAGGACTAAACCAGGACTAAACCAGGACTAAACCAGGTCTAAACCAGGGCTAAACCAGGACTATACCAGGACTAAACCAGCACTAAACCAGCACTAAACCAGGTCCAAACCAGGTCTAAACCAGGACTAAACAAGGTCTAAACCAGGACTAAACCAGGACTAAAGCAGGACTAAATAAGGTCTAAACCAGGACTAAACCAGGTCTAAACCAGCTCTTAACCAGGACTAAACCAGGTCTAAACCAGGACTAAACCAGGACTATACCAGGTCTAAACCAGGACTAAACCAGGTCTAAACCAGGGCTAAACCAGGACTAAACCAGCACTAAACCAGGTCCAAACCAGGTCTAAACCAGGACTAAACAAGGTCTAAACCAGGACTAAACCAGGACTAAAGCAGGACTAAATAAGGTCTAAACCAGGACTAAACCAGGTCTAAACCAGCACTAAACCAGGTCCAAACCAGGTCTAAACCAGGACTAAACAAGGTCTAAACCAGGACTAAATCAGGACTAAAGCAGGACTAAATAAGGTCTAAACCAGGACTAAACCAGGTCTAAACCAGCACTAAACCAGGTCCAAACCAGGTCTAAACCAGGACTAAACCAGGTCTAAACCAGCTCTTAACCAGGACTAAACCAGGTCTAAACCAGGACTAAACCAGGACTAAACCAGGACTAAACCAGGACTATACCAGGTCTAAACCAGGACTAAACCAGGACTAAACCAGGACTAAACCAGGTCTAAACCAGGACTAAACCAGGTCTAAACCAGGGCTAAACCAGGACTAAACCAGCACTAAACCAGGTCCAAACCAGGTCTAAACCAGGACTAAACAAGGTCTACACCAGGACTAAACCAGGATTAAAGCAGGACTAAATAAGGTCTAAACCAGGACTAAACCAGGTCTAAACCAGCTCTTAACCAGGACTAAACCAGGTCTAAACCAGGACTAAACCAGGACTAAACCAGGTCTAAACCAGGACTAAACCAGGATTAAAGCAGGACTAAATAAGGTCTAAACCAGGACTAAACCAGGTCTAAACCAGCTCTTAACCAGGACTAAACCAGGTCTAAACCAGGACTAAACCAGGACTAAACCAGGACTAAACCAGGACTAAACCAGGACTAAACCAGGTCTAAACCATGTCCAAACCAGGACTAAACCAGGTCTAAACCAGCAATAAACCAGCAGTAAACCAGGACTAAACCAGGACCAAACCAGGTCTAAACCAGGACTAAACCAGGTCTAAACCAGGACTAAACCAGGTCTAAACCAGGACTAAACCAGGATTAAAGCAGGACTAAATAAGGTCTAAACCAGGACTAAACCAGGTCTAAACCAGCTCTTAACCAGGACTAAACCAGGTCTAAACCAGGACTAAACCAGGACTAAACCAGGACTAAACCAGGACTAAACCAGGACTAAACCAGGTCTAAACCATGTCCAAACCAGGACTAAACCAGGTCTAAACCAGCAATAAACCAGCAGTAAACCAGGACTAAACCAGGACCAAACCAGGTCTAAACCAGGACTAAACCAGGTCTAAACCAGGACTAAACCAGGACCAAACCAGGTCTAAACCAGGACTAAACCAGGTCTAAACCAGGACTAAACCAGGTCTAAACCAGGACTAAACCAGGTCTAAACCAGGACTAAACCAGCACTAAACCAGGACTAAACCAGGTCTAAACCAGGACTAAAACCAGGTCTAAACCAGGACTAAACCAGCAGTAAACCAGGACTAAACCAGGTCTAAACCAGGACTAAACCAGGGTTAAACCAGGTCTAAACCAGGACTAAACCAGGAATAAACCAGGTCTAAACCAGGACTAAAACCAGGTCTAAACCAGGACTAAACCAGGTCTAAACCAGGTCTAAACCAGGACTAAACCAGGACTAAACCAGGTCTAAACCAGGTCTAAACCAGGACTAAACCAGCCCTAAACCAGGACTAAATCAGGACTATACCAGGTCTAAACCAGGACTAAACCAGGTCTAAACCAGGACTAAACCAGGTCTAAACCAGGTCTAAACCAGGACTAAACCAGGACTAAACCAGGACTATACCAGGTCTAAACCAGGACTATACCAGGTCTAAACCAGGTCTAAACCAGGACTAAACCAGGTCTAAACTAGGACTAAACCAGGACTAAACCAGGTCTAAACAAGGTCTAAACTAGGACTAAACCAGGACTAAACCAGGACTAAACCAGGACTAAACCAGGTCTAAACCAGGGCTAAACCAGGACTATACCAGGACTAAACCAGCACTAAACCAGGACTAAACCAGGTCTAAACCAGGTCTAAACAAGGTCTAAACTAGGACTAAACCAGGACTAAACCAGGTCCAAACCAGGTCCAAACCAGGTCTAAACCAGGACTAAACAAGGTCTAAACCAGGACTAAACCAGGACTAAAGCAGGACTAAATAAGGTCTAAACCAGGACTAAACCAGGTCTAAACCAGCTCTTAACCAGGACTAAACCAGGTCTAAACCAGGACTAAACCAGGACTAAACCAGGACTAAACCAGGACTATACCAGGTCTAAACCAGGACTAAACCAGGTCTAAACCAGGGCTAAACCAGGACTAAACCAGCACTAAACCAGGTCCAAACCAGGTCTAAACCAGGACTAAACAAGGTCTAAACCAGGACTAAACCAGGATTAAACCAGGTCTAAACCAGCTCTTAACCAGGACTAAACCAGGTCTAAACCAGGACTAAACCAGGACTAAACCAGGACTAAACCAGGACTAAACCAGGACTAAACCAGGTCTAAACCATGTCCAAACCAGGACTAAACCAGGTCTAAACCAGGAATAAACCAGCAGTAAACCAGGACTAAACCAGGTCTAAACCAGGACTAAACCAGGACAAAACCAGGTCTAAACCAGGACTAAACCAGGTCTAAACCAGGACTAAACCAGGTCTAAACCAGGACTAAACCAGGTCTAAACCAGGACTAAACCAGGACTAAACCAGGACTAAACCAGGACTAAACCAGGTCCAAACCAGGTCTAAACCAGGTCTAAACCAGGTCTAAACCAGGTCTAAACCAGGACTAAACCAGGACTAAACCAGGACTAAACATTCATTCATTGATCCTTTACAGTCTGAGGTAGGCTCCGCCCTCAGGGAAAAACATATTGAAAACTTGGTCATAAATCAAACCAAACAAGTGAAATAAAGTCGTGTTGATGAGTGAGTAAATCAGGCTCTGAGCTGAATGCAAAGAGCAACGACACAACGAGGTCCAGGGCAGGAATGTGTCGGGCGCACAAAGGCCTGGGAAGAGCGTGTGTGTGTGTGTGTGTTTGTGTGTGTGTGAGTGTGTGTGAGAGTGTGTTTGTGTGTGTGTGAGAGTGTGTGTGAGAGTGTGTGTGTGTGTGTGTGTGTGTGTGTTTGTGTGTGTGTGTGTGTGTTTGAGTGTGAGGAGAGTCATTTGTACTTTCACACAAAGACACATTTGACAACTCGTTTCATCGGTGGAGGAAGTGTCTGGGGTAAGGGAAGTCTGGATATAGAAGGGGATGATGAATGGAGATGAATATGTATGAATAAAGTGTGTTATTACAGTTGTTATAAAGTTATTACAGTTGTTATAAAGTTATTACAGTTGTTATAAAGTTATTACAGTTGTTTTAAAGTGTTATTACAGTTGTTATAAAGTTATTACAGTTGTTTTAAAGTGTTATTACAGTTGTTATAAAGTTATTACAGTTGTTATAAAGTTATTACAGTTGTTTTAAAGTGTTATTACAGTTGTTTTAAAGTTATTACAGTTGTTTTAAAGTGTTATTACAGTTGTTATAAAGTTATTACAGTTGTTATAAAGTTATTACAGTTGTTTTAAAGTGTTATTACAGTTGTTATAAAGTTATTACAGTTGTTTTAAAGTGTTATTACAGTTGTTATAAAGTTATTACAGTTGTTATAAAGTTATTACAGTTGTTTTAAAGTGTTATTACAGTTGTTATAAAGTTATTACAGTTGTTATAAAGTATAAAATTATCACAGTTGTTATAAAGTATAAAGTTATTACAGTTGTTATAAAGTTATTACAGTTGTTATAAAGTATAAAGTTATTACAGTTGTTATAAAGTTATTACAGTTGTTATAAAGTATAAAGTTATTACAGTTGTTATAAAGTTATTACAGTTGTTATAAAGTATAAAGTTATTACAGTTGTTATAAAGTTATTACAGTTGTTATAAAGTATAAAGTTATTACAGTTGTTATAAAGTTATTACAGTTGTTATAAAGTTATTACAGTTGTTATAAAGTATAAAGTTATTACAGTTGTTATAAAGTTATTACAGTTGTTATAAAGTTATTACAGTTGTTATAAAGTATAAAGTTATTACAGTTGTTATAAAGTTATTACAGTTGTTATAAAGTTATTACAGTTGTTATAAAGTATAAAGTTATTACAGTTGTTATAAAGTTATTACAGTTGTTATAAAGTATAAAGTTATTACAGTTGTTATAAAGTTATTACAGTTGTTATAAAGTTATTACAGTTGTTATAAAGTATAAAGTTATTACAGTTGTTATAAAGTTATTACAGTTGTTATAAAGTGACCCTAGAACACATGAAAAGACTTTTATAAGGAGACAGTGACATCATCAAACCCAAAGGTCAAAGTTCATTTGGATGAACTTGACTTTGGGGTTAGTTTGTGTTTGTGAACTCGCGTCACATGACGCGTCACATGACTTCAGCCTGACCTTGGCCTTAGCGGGTCACGGGGTCGTGGAGAGTAAATAAGACACGAGCCGGTCACTTAGAAACACACTTCACATGTTGCCTAGCGACAGGAGACACTGCACTGTCTCTGGAAACGTGTGAGTTTATGTGTTTTACTGCTTTACTTTCATTTAATTTAGTTTAGTTTGTTTTTTAAATGGATTTGGAGGTGAAAGACAAAGATCAGATTATGGCTTTATAAAGAGTGTTTAAAGAGTGAAGGTGACAAAGAACAGCCCTGTCGCGTTCCTCAAAATCAACCAGGATTTATCCTTATTTTTAATGAATAATATTTATTGACATGAGTTGTTTTTGGTGTGTTTCAGGACCGTGAAGATGAAGAGTAATAGTTGCCACTCCCGGCCCCCGGGGGCCGTAGGGACCGGGTGAGGAGCCGACAAAAGGGAAAAAGAAGAAGAAGAAGAACTTTGAGGAGAAAAGTATGAGAAATACTTCAGTTTGTCAAATATATGAGTTCAATCAATATAACGGACAATTAGCACGTCATAGTTTCCATGGACACGTTATTTAATGAATATAGAGGGAAGGTAACTGTACTTGTACCTGAGGGTGTGGCTACAGGTAAAAAGAGTGGGCTGCTCACACACACATGTACACACACACACACACATGTATACACACACACACACACACACACACACATGTATACACACACACACACACACACACACACACACATGTATACACACACACACACACACACACACACACACATGGACACACACACACACACATGTACACACACACACACATGTACACACACACACACGTACACACACACACACACACACACACACATGTACAGGTGGGTGGAGGGTCCTTGTTCTCTCCAGGTGGGTGGAGGGTCCTTGTTCTCTCCAGGTGGGTGGGGGGTCCTTGTTCTCTCCAGGTGAGTGGAGGGTCCTTGTTCTCTCCAGGTGGAGGGTCCTTGGTCTCTCCAGGTGGGTGGAGGGTCCTTGTTCTCTCCAGGTGAGTGGAGGGTCCTTGTTCTCTCCAGGTGGGTGGAGGGTCCTTGTTCTCTCCAGGTGGGTGGAGGGTCCTTGTTCTCTCCAGGTGAGTGGAGGGTCCTTGTTCTCACCAGGTGAGTGGAGGGTCCTTGTTCTCTCCAGGTGGGTGGGGGGTCCTTGTTCTCTCCAGGTGAGTGGAGGGTCCTTGTTCTCTCCAGGTGGAGGGTCCTTGGTCTCTCCAGGTGGGTGGAGGGTCCTTGTTCTCTCCAGGTGAGTGGAGGGTCCTTGTTCTCTCCAGGTGGGTGGAGGGTCCTTGTTCTCTCCAGGTGGGTGGAGGGTCCTTGTTCTCTCCAGGTGAGTGGAGGGTCCTTGTTCTCTCCAGGTGGAGGGTCCTTGTTCTCTCCAGGTGGGTGGAGGGTCCTTGTTCTCTCCAGGTGGGTGGAGGGTCCTTGTTCTCTCCAGGTGAGTGGAGGGTCCTTGTTCACTCCAGGTGGGTGGAGGGTCCTTGTTCTCTCCAGGTGGGTGGAGGGTCCTTGTTCTCTCCAGGTGAGTGGAGGGTCCTTGTTCACTCCAGGTGAGTGGAGGGTCCTTGTTCTCTCCAGGTGAGTGGAGGGTCCTTGTTCTCTCCAGGTGAGTGGAGGGTCCTTGTTCTCTCCAGGTGGGTGGGGGGTCCTTGTTCTCTACAAGTGGGTGAAGGGTCCTTGTTCTCTTGTTCTCTCCAGGTGGGTGGGGGGTCCTTGTTCTCTCCAGGTGAGTGGAGGGTCCTTGTTCTCTCCAGGTGGAGGGTCCTTGGTCTCTCCAGGTGGGTGGAGGGTCCTTGTTCTCTCCAGGTGAGTGGAGGGTCCTTGTTCTCTCCAGGTGGGTGGAGGGTCCTTGTTCTCTCCAGGTGGGTGGAGGGTCCTTGTTCTCTCCAGGTGAGTGGAGGGTCCTTGTTCTCACCAGGTGAGTGGAGGGTCCTTGTTCTCTCCAGGTGGGTGGGGGGTCCTTGTTCTCTCCAGGTGGAGGGTCCTTGTTCTCTCCAGGTGGGTGGAGGGTCCTTGTTCTCTCCAGGTGGGTGGAGGGTCCTTGTTCTCTCCAGGTGAGTGGGGGGTCCTTGTTCTCTCCAGGTGGGTGGGGGGTCCTTGTTCTCTCCAGGTGGGTGGAGGGTCCTTGTTCTCTGCAGGTGGGTGGAGGGTCCTTGTTCTCTGCAGGTGGGTGGAGGGTCCTTGTTCTCTCCAGGTGGGTGGGGGGTCCTTGTTCTCTCCAGGTGGGTGGAGGGTCCTTGTTCTCTGCAGGTGGGTGGGGGGTCCTTGTTCTCTCCAGGTGAGTGGAGGGTCCTTGTTCTCTCCAGGTGGAGGGTCCTTGTTCTCTCCAGGTGGGTGGAGGGTCCTTGTTCTCTGCAGGTGGGTGGGGGGTCCTTGTTCTCTCCAGGTGGAGGGTCCTTGTTCTCTCCAGGTGGAGGGTCCTTGTTCTCTCCAGGTGGGTGGGGGTCCTTGTTCTCTCCAGGTGGGTGGAGGGTCCTTGTTCTCTCCAGGTGGGTGGGGGGTCCTTGTTCTCTCCAGGTGGGTGGGGGGTCCTTGTTCTCTCCAGGTGGGTGGAGGGTCCTTGTTCTCTCCAGGTGGGTGGAGGGTCCTTGTTCTCTGCAGGTGGGTGGAGGGTCCTTGTTCTCTCCAGGTGGGTGGAGGGTCCTTGTTCTCTCCAGGTGGGTGGGGGGTCCTTGTTCTCTCCAGGTGGGTGGAGGGTCCTTGTTCTCTGCAGGTGGGTGGGGGGTCCTTGTTCTCTCCAGGTGAGTGGAGGGTCCTTGTTCTCTCCAGGTGGGTGGAGGGTCCTTGTTCTCTGCAGGTGGGTGGGGGGTCCTTGTTCTCTCCAGGTGGAGGGTCCTTGTTCTCTCCAGGTGGAGGGTCCTTGTTCTCTCCAGGTGGGTGGGGGTCCTTGTTCTCTCCAGGTGGGTGGAGGGTCCTTGTTCTCTCCAGGTGGGTGGGGGTCCTTATTCTCTCCAGGTGGGTGGAGGGTCCTTGTTCTCTCCAGGTGAGTGGGGGGTCCTTGTTCTCTCCAGGTGGGTGGGGGGTCCTTGTTCTCTCCAGGTGGGTGGAGGGTCCTTGTTCTCTGCAGGTGGGTGGAGGGTCCTTGTTCTCTCCAGGTGGGTGGAGGGTCCTTGTTCTCTCCAGGTGGGTGGAGGGTCCTTGTTCTCTGCAGGTGGGTGGGGGGTCCTTGTTCTCTCCAGGTGGGTGGGGGGTCCTTGTTCTCTCCAGGTGGGTGGGGGGTCCTTGTTCTCTCCAGGTGGGTGGAGGGTCCTTGTTCTCTGCAGGTGGGTGGGGGGGTCCTTGTTCTCTCCAGGTGAGTGGAGGGTCCTTGTTCTCTCCAGGTGGGTGGAGGGTCCTTGTTCTCTCCAGGTGGGTGGAGGGTCCTTGTTCTCTGCAGGTGGGTGGGGGGTCCTTGTTCTCTCCAGGTGGGTGGAGGGTCCTTGTTCTCTCCAGGTGGGTGGAGGGTCCTTGTTCTCTGCAGGTGGGTGGGGGGTCCTTGTTCTCTCCAGGTGGAGGGTCCTTGTTCTCTCCAGGTGGGTGGAGGGTCCTTGTTCTCTCCAGGTGGGTGGGGGTCCTTGTTCTCTCCAGGTGGGTGGGGGTCCTTGTTCTCTCCAGGTGGGTGGAGGGTCCTTGTTCTCTCCAGGTGGGTGGGGGTCCTTGTTCTCTCCAGGTGGGTGGAGGGTCCTTGTTCTCTGCAGGTGGGTGGGGGGTCCTTGTTCTCTCCAGGTGGGTGGGGGTCCTTGTTCTCTCCAGGTGGGTGGGGGGTCCTTGTTCTCTCCAGGTGGGTGGAGGGTCCTTGTTCTCTCCAGGTGGGTGGGGGGTCCTTGTTCTCTCCAGGTGGGTGGAGGGTCCTTGTTCTCTCCAGGTGAGTGGAGGGTCCTTGTTCTCTCCAGGTGGGTGGGGGGTCCTTGTTCTCTCCAGGTGAGTGGGGGGTCCTTGTTCTCTGCAGGTGGGTGGGGGGTCCTTGTTCTCTCCAGGTGGGTGGGGGGTCCTTGTTCTCTCCAGGTGGGTGGGGGGTCCTTGTTCTCTCCAGGTGAGTGGGGGGTCCTTGTTCTCTGCAGGTGGGTGGGGGGTCCTTGTTCTCTCCAGGTGGGTGGGGGGTCCTTGTTCTCTCCAGGTGGGTGGGGGGTCCTTGTTCTCTCCAGGTGAGTGGGGGGTCCTTGTTCTCTGCAGGTGGGTGGAGGGTCCTTGTTCTCTCCAGGTGGGTGGAGGGTCCTTGTTCTCTCCAGGTGGGTGGAGGGTCCTTGTTCTCTCCAGGTGGGTGGAGGGTCCTTGTTCTCTCCAGGTGGGTGGAGGGTCCTTGTTCTCTGCAGGTGGGTGGGGGGTCCTTGTTCTCTCCAGGTGGGTGGAGGGTCCTTGTTCTCTGCAGGTGGGTGGGGGGTCCTTGTTCTCTCCAGGTGGGTGGGGGGTCCTTCAAATATCTCGGGGTCTTGTTCACGAGTGAGTGAAGGATGGAGCGTGTGATTGACAGTTGGACTGAGCCCAAAGACAAAGCTCTGGATTTACTGGTCACTCACGTTCTGACCTCACCTATGGTCATGAGCTTTAATGACCCAAAGGACAAGATCACGATAAAAGCAGTTGAAATGAGTTTCCTCCGCCGGGGGCGGGGCGCTCCCTTAGAGATAGGGGGAGGAGCTCAGTGGCTCTGAGGTCAGAGGTCAGAATCACTTATTTGAAGCACTTGTGTTTGAACAGAAAAACTTTATTCAAGACCAACGCATTTTCTGTTGTTTCTTCTTCAGACTGTTGATGCTGGACGGGGGGACGGAGTTCTAACCTGGACGGGGGGACGGAGTTCTAACCTGGACGGGGGGACGGAGTTTTAACCTGGACGGGGGACTGACCTCTCTGGATCAGGCCTGGACGGCGCGGCTCGACACACTCGTGTTCATGGCTGCGGCTCACTGAGGCTGCCATGGCAGCTGCTGCCGCCGATGCCTCACAACATTTTACCGCACTGACGCCGGAGGAAGAGGGACACACCAGGCTGTACGGGACGGTCCCAGCTCAGCCACGGAGCGAACGAGAGAAGGAGAGAGAGAGGGAGAGAGAGCGAGAGAGGGACGGAGAGAGAGAGAGGGAGGCAGAGGTGGGGAGAGCGTCTGCGAGCGAGTGCGTGGCGTGCGGCGCTCTGTTCTCGTCTCAGGACAAACTGAGGCTTCACGCTCTGAGCCACAGCGGAGACAAACCCTTCCACTGCTCACAGCCGCACTGCCCCAAGGCCTTCAGCTCCAAGTACAAGCTCTTCAGGTGTGTACTTTCACTGCACGTACTTGTGAGCGTCCACATACTCATGCTGTGTCCTCCTCTGCAGGCACATGGCCACACACTCCCCGCAGAAGTCCCATCAGTGCTCGTTCTGTGAGAAGATGTTCCACCGTAAAGACCACCTGAAGAACCACCTGCAGACCCACGACCCCAACAAAGAGGCCTTCAAGTGTGATGAGTGTGGGAAGCACTACAACACCAAGCTGGGCTACAAGCGCCACGTGGCCATGCACTCCGCCACCTCCGGAGACCTGACGTGTAAAGTGTGTCTGCAGAGCTACGAGAGCACGCCGGTGCTGCTGGAGCATCTGAAGAGCCACTCAGGGAAGTCCTCCGGAGGAGCCAAGGAGAAGAAGCACCCGTGTGACCACTGCGACCGCCGCTTTTACACCCGGAAGGACGTGCGGCGCCACATGGTGGTGCACACGGGCAGAAAGGACTTCCTGTGTCAGTACTGCGCCCAACGCTTCGGCCGCAAAGACCACCTGACCAGACACGTAAAGAAGAGTCACTCCCAGGAGCTGCTGAAGATCAAGAGCGAGCCGCCCGACATGCTGGGCCTGCTGGCCTCAGTGTCGCCCCCTTGTGTCGTGAAGGAGGAGCTCAGCCCCATGATGTGTGCCATGGGCCCCAACAAAGAGCCTCTGATGGGGAAGCCCTTCCCCGGGGCCGGGCCCTTCTCCATGGGCATGTACAACCCACACCTCCAGGCCATGTCGGGCCCCGCCGTGACCCACCCGCCCCTCATGCCCATGGGCATGGGCTGCCACGAGCCCGGGCCCTTGCACCCACACTCCCACCACCATCACCACCATCACCACCACCACCATCACCACCATTCTCCTCAGGGGGCTCCTCACCACCAACCCCCCGGGCCCCCACAACCCCCACAGCCCAAGTACCCGCTGGGATCTACCTCATACCTGCTGGACAAGCCGCTGAAGGTGGAGATGGAGAGTTTCCTGATGGATCTGCAGAGCGGGCTGGGCCCCCTGCCGGAGCCTCACGCTGCTGCGGAGCCGCTCAAGGAGGAGGCGTCGTCGGGCCTGAGCGAGGAGCTGGACCCGCTCCTGTCCAAGAGCCCCGCCGTTATCGCAGAGTCTCTGTGTGCTGCTAACATGGACTTCTCCCACCTACTGGGCTTCCTGCCCCTCAACATGCCTCCTTACAGCGCCCCCATGAGCTCAGGAGGGCTGGTGATGGGCTACACCACGGCCCCTTCCTCCTCCTCCTCCTCCTCCTCGTCTCTGCACGCGGCCGAGCTTCACGCCGCCTCTCTTACCTCTGTGCAACCTCAACCTCAGGAGCAGCCGCTGACGCTGCCCCCGGTGTTCAGCTCCGGGCTCAACACTCTGCCGCGCTTCCATCAGGCCTTCCAGTGACGAACACTAACGAGCGCCGACAAAGAGCAAAGAGCCAGAGAAGCTTTGTTTGGCTCTGTCTATAATGAGTATAATGAGTATAACGACATATTAACCTTTTATTACCTCCTGTTTACCCCAGCGTTTATTTAGTCTCCTAGAGCAGCATCAGTAGGCCTGAAGGCGTGGTACTGCAAACCTTCTAAAGTAATAACATCTAAAAAAAAAACTAAAAAATCAAAGATAATTTTAGTGCAGATTATCGTTTTGTTGTGACCCAGAAAAATATAGTTTGAAGTGGATATTGTTGTTTATTTTTCTCCTTTTCCAAATGTAATGCTGGAGCGAAGCCTCCTGAAGCCTCCTGAAACCTTATGAAGGCTTCATGAGGCTTCAGGAGGCTTCATGAAGCCTTCAGGAGGCTTCATGAAGCCTCCTGAAACCTTATGAAGGCTTCAAGAAGCTTCATGAGGCTTCATGAAGCTTCATGAAGCCTCCTGAAGCCTCATGAAGCTTCATGAAGCCTCCTGAAGCCTCATGAAGCTTCATGAAGCCTCCTGAAGCCTCATGAAGCTTCATGAAGCCTCCTGAAGCCTCCTGAAGCCGAGACCGTGCAGACGGCGATGATCCAATCCTAAAGCTGGAAGGCCAGAGCAGCCTCCGGCCTCTAAAAAGTGCTCTTCAAACCGACCCTCGAAAATGCGCGCGATCGCCGCCCTTCGCTCGTAGAGTGAAGCGCTCTAAACGTACATGATGCTGGTTCTTTCTTTTCCCTCAAGAGAAGCACTTTTTTAGCAAAGGCACTTCATCCTTATAGTACTTTCTTTAGTCAAACCTGCTCTTATCGGTAGTTTTCGGAGGACGTCGCGCAAACTTTCCTCAGACGGCGGGTTGTCACGGCAACGCTGGAGGCGCGAGGAAAGGTCACGGATAAGAACGCGTCGTACGTCGAAACTGGCGCGCGACCAAAAGCTCAACGGCGGTCGATCTCGCTGCATCCGCGATCGACCTCAAACGTGACCTTGAACGGGTCGACGGGAGCTTGTCATTGGTTCAGCCGCCGATTGGCCCCAGAGAGTCCTGGTGTAGACCTGGTGTAGTCCTGGTTTAGTCCTGGTTTAGTCCTGGTTTAGTCCTGGTTTGGTCCTGGTTCAGTTCTGGTTTAGTCCTGGTTTAGACCTGGTTTAGTCCTGGTGTAGTCCTGGTGTAGTCCTGGTTTGGTCCTGGTTTGGTCCTGGTGTAGTCCTGGTTTGGTCCTGGTTTAGTCCTGGTTTGGTCCTGGTTTGGTCCTGGTTTGGTCCTGGTGTAGTCCTGGTGTAGTCCTGGTGTAGTCCTGGTTTAGTCCTGGTTTAGTCCTGGTTTGGTCCTGGTGTAGTCCTGGTGTAGACCACGTTTAATCCAGATTTAGTCCAGATTTAGTCCTTGGGTCGTGTCCCTGATTCGCGGTCGAAGGACGACGATCAAACGTTTGCTTGGATTGGGCTTCATGTTAAAGCAGCACAGGCTCCCAAAGGGCCCACGCACCGAGTGAGGGCCCTTTGGGCTCATCACATCAGTTTGAGGACATTATTTGGTCGTATTGTCTTCTCGAAAGCTCTTTCCAGTTGGCGTCTCTACCTAAAGTCTGTTTCTGCAGTTTTCCGATAGAAAAGATCCACTTTAAAAGTTTAGGTTTAATAATCAGACGAATGGGATCAAGTGGATCACAAAGCTGCAGAAATGTCCCTTTATTTAACGGTAACGACACGCTCGAGTCGCACCATCGCGCCGCCGGCGTCCAAAGCCTTTCCTCGCGCCCCGTTGCCATGGTGACCGTGGCGTCAGCTGCTCAGTTCCGCGAGGTGTCCCCCCCCCGCCTTCTCCTCGGGCGCCGTACTGTAAAAAACAAACGGCGCCGCAGAAGTCCAGGCCGCGGCGGCGCTCTGGTCGTGCTGAACCCTGACAGATGTGAAACAAGCAATCCTCGTGTTCCAGAATGTTATTGCAGTGTACGAAATATCTCAAAATGGAATATTATAATTGCTTTTATCTCAGTAAAAAGTGTATTTTTTTAGCTATAGTTGATATTGTTGATGCCGGGTTTACATTTGTACCTCGCAAAGTTTTGTTTTTCGATGGATGAAGTATTATTAGCTTTTCCTTAAGCTCTCTGTGTCACATCCAACCTCTTTAGCTTCTTTCGTTAGCTTAGCAGAATCCAAACCGTGGGTGGGAGATCGACGTAGGGCTGTTAGCGGCTAGCCACCAGTTAGCGCGTGAGCTAGGAGAGTGTTAGCGTCGTAGGAAGGATCGAAAGTGTATCTTGTTTTGGAACTTTTCACCGCCTTTTACGAAACCTGAGCCCAAAGCTAACGGAAACCTCAGCTAACACCAGTCCACTTACGCCAGAAGAAGAAGAAGAAGGAAAAGGAAACTGCAAAAGACAAAAAAAAGTGAAGAAACTAAACTTAGCACATAAGATTTAATGACATATTTGCTGCTTTTTCGCTACGGTTGCCGACAGACGCCGACTGTAGACCACTAGAACATTTCAGTTTGTCCTTCTTCCGCCGCAGACGGCGTTTTCTTCCTCGCGCGGCGGGACAAACGGGAACGTCTGCGTCTGGAGTTCACGCCGCTCGGGACGTTCACGGAGCCGAAGCATCGGACAAGCTGAAGCGGCTGAATTATCTGCCAGTGGAGACGCAAAATCTGACTTGAAATACAAAAAAACCAACATATCACTTGTCCACTGGCAAATAATGAGTTTAAAACAAGAAACAGAAAGTCTAAGACCTGGTTTAGTCCTGGTTTAGTCCTGGTTTAGTCCTGGTTTAGGCCTGGTTTAGACCTAGTTTAGGCCTAGTTTAGACCTGGTTTAGTCCTGGTTTAGTCCTGGTTTAGTCCTGGTTTAGGCCTGGTTTAGACCTAGTTTAGGCCTAGTTTAGACCTGGTTTAGTCCTGGTTTAGACCTGGTTTAGTCCTGGTTTAGTCCTGGTTTAGTCCTGGTTTAGACCTGGTTTAGGCCTGGTTTAGGCCTGGTTTAGTCCGGGTTTAGGCCTGGTTTAGTCCTGGTTTAGTCCTGGTTTAGACCTAGTTTAGGCCTAGTTTAGACCTGGTTTAGTCCTGGTTTAGGCCTGGTTTAGTCCTGGTTTAGTCCTGGTTTAGACCTGGTTTAGACCTGGTTTAGTCCTGGTTTAGTCCTGGTTTAGGCCTAGTTTAGACCTGGTTTAGACCTGGTTTAGTCCTGGTTTAGGCCTGGTTTAGACCTGGTTTAGACCTGGTTTAGACCTGGTTTAGTCCTGGTTTAGTCCTGGTTTAGACCTGGTTTAGGCCTGGTTTAGGCCTAGTTTAGTCCGGGTTTAGGCCTGGTTTAGTCCTGGTTTAGTCCTGGTTTAGACCTAGTTTAGGCCTAGTTTAGACCTGGTTTAGTCCTGGTTTAGGCCTGGTTTAGTCCTGGTTTAGTCCTGGTTTAGACCTGGTTTAGACCTGGTTTAGTCCTGGTTTAGTCCTGGTTTAGGCCTAGTTTAGACCTGGTTTAGACCTGGTTTAGTCCTGGTTTAGGCCTGGTTTAGACCTGGTTTAGACCTGGTTTAGACCTGGTTTAGTCCTGGTTTAGACCTGGTTTAGACCTGGTTTAGACCTGGTTTAGGCCTGGTTTAGACCTGGTTTAGTCCTGGTTTAGACCTGGTTTAGACCTGGTTTAGGCCTGGTTTAGTCCTGGTTTAGACCTGGTTTAGGCCTGGTTTAGTCCTGGTTTAGACCTGGTTTAGACCTGGTTTAGGCCTGGTTTAGACCTGGTTTAGTCCTGGTTTAGACCTGGTTTAGACCTGGTTTAGGCCTGGTTTAGTCCTGGTTTAGACCTGGTTTAGGCCTGGTTTAGTCCTGGTTTAGACCTGGTTTAGACCTGGTTTAGGCCTGGTTTAGTCCTGGTTTAACTCTTTTAAGTGTTTTTCTGCTGGTTCCGTGTTTTCAGGCTTTTTTATTCTTCATAAAAGTAAAAAAACCTTTGCTGAAACACAATCTCGTTAGGCTGAGCTGTTTGCCGTAACCCGACCGACCCGCTATGAAACTGGCCGACTGGAAAAACATTATCAGCATTTTGTTGAAAAAACTTCAAAATCTTTTTATTTTTCAATTATTTCACTCACCGACCGGTCAGTCCTGAACCACCGTGTCCAATACTTCTATCACACTTGTTAACTTGACTTCCATCTCAAAGGACTGAGAACGCACCGAGTGACACATGCGCGTCATCATCTTCAGTCCTCCACAAGTGTCTATAATTAACAGGGCGCGCGTAAAAGTCGTCATTCTGCCTTTAATAAGATGGTTTGTCCACTTGCACCACCACTTTAAATATCTTAAAATCGTGAGATTTAGTCTCCCGATCGGGTTGATAGAGACGTTTTGCGTCATTGACTGTTGAAGCCTGACCCCTGGTGGTCACTCCCACTCAAAAAATGACAAAATTTTGATCTTTTTTTTTTGCCTTCAAAGTAAAAAAATAAAAAGAATTTGCCGACCGACCGAGCCACTTGAAAAATGTTGACTCGGGTTACAGCAAACAGACAGCCTAATAAAGAGTCTTTATTTTAACCTGTTCATTTCCAGGTCTTAACCGCGTCGTTCTTTATTTTCTCCGTCTTCCAGACTCATCTCGTCTTTAAAACCAACGTAAATGCTCAGAAAACGCATCTTAAAGAGTTAAATTCTTCCCTTTGTCGAGACATAAATCGCCATGGCGACCGGAATGACGGCGTGAACTTGAGCGGCGCAGACGCTCTGGTTTTTGCAGTGCGCTCGCGGCGGCTTCAGCGTCCTGGAAAAGGGGCGTGAACGTGGGAGGAGCCTCTGGACTTTTGTTTCCTTCGTTGTCATATTTTGTGATATTATTTTCTGTTTGTGAAAAAACAGGACCTCAAAAACAACAACACATCACCTCATTTTGATTTTTGATTTTTTTCTTGCCAAAACCCGGCGAGAAAAAACGACACGTCTTTAAATAATCCATATATTATCTTTATTATGAGCGATTCTGACGCCCCCAAACCCAACAGGAAGTGACGCTATAAATCACTATAATTAAGTTTATTTTTATGAGTCGACCCTTTTGTTTAAAACGTCACAAATGATTAAAAAGGGAAAAACAAAAAAGACAAACAAACATGTTTATCATCTTTTAAAAATGGTAAAATCTTTGAGCTTAATTTGTAGCACTCAAACGGAGCGATGGCGTTTGTGTTTATTCCCCCGTTGCCGTCGGCGATGGCGTGTTTGCAGTTTGTTCTCGCCGGGTTTCCGCGAGCTAATCTGAATTCTAGCACTTTCAACCTTTAAAAAGAGTATTTTCTTTAAAGTTTTCAGCTGAATTTGTTGTTTTACTTTTGTATTTTGATCCTGTAAATGTTGGTGCCATTAGTGTGACGTGTAGACTTATGACTTATGACTTATGACTTTATCGATCCTTTGTGTATTTGCTTCATTGGAATAACAGTATTTTTGATAAACTTTTCACTAATATTCTTCTTTTAAAAACTGTCCCCCGTTTTTCCTGAAGGAGGCGCTGTGTCTCCTCCGTTTATATCTTCTTCTCTTTTTCATTTATTATTTGCAACAGAGCAACAGGTCGCTAACGGCAACAGGTCGCTAACGGCAACAGGTCGCTAACGGCAACATGTCGCTAACGGCAACAGGTCGCTAACGGCAACAGGTCGCTAACGGCAACATGTCGCTAACGGCAACAGGTCGCTAACGGCAACAGAGCAACATGTCGCTAACGGCAACATGTCGCTAATGGCAACATGTCGCTAACAGCAAGATGTCACTAATGGCAACATGTCGCTAACGGCAACATGTCGCTAACGGCAACATGTCGCTAACGGCAACAGAGCAACATGTCGCTAACGGCAACAGAGCAACATGTCGCTAACGGCAACATGTCGCTAACGGCAAAAGAGCAACATGTTGCTAACGACAACAGAGCAACATGTCGCTAACGGCAACATGTCGCTAACGGCAACATGTCGCTAATGGCAACATGTCGCTAACAGCAAGATGTCACTAATGGCAACATGTTGCTAACGGCAACAGAGCAACATGTCGCTAACGGCAACATGTCACTAACGGCAACATGTCGCTAACGGCAAAAGAGCAACATGTCGCTAACGGCAACAGAGCAACATGTCGCTAATGGCAACATGTCGCTAACGGCAACATGTTGCTAACGGCAACATGTCGCTAATGGCAACATGTTGCTAACGGCAACATGTCGCTAATGGCAACATGTCGCTAACGGCAACATGTCGCTAACGGCAACATGTCGCTAACGGCAACATGTCGCTAACGGCAACATGTCGCTAACAGCAAGATGTCACTAATGGCAACATGTTGCTAACGGCAACAGAGCAACATGTCGCTAACGGCAACATGTCACTAACGGCAACATGTCGCTAACGGCAAAAGAGCAACATGTCGCTAACGGCAACAGAGCAACATGTCGCTAATGGCAACATGTCGCTAACGGCAACATGTTGCTAACGGCAACATGTTGCTAACGGCAACATGTCGCTAATGGCAACATGTTGCTAACGGCAACATGTCACTAATGGCAACATGTCGCTAACGGCAACATGTCGCTAACGGCAACATGTCACTAATGGCAACATGTCGCTAACGGCAACAGAGCAACATGTCGCTAACGGCAACATGTCGCTAACGGAGGTCTGAATATTAATATGTTTTACTTTCACAACGAAAGTATTAGTTTAGTCCTGGTTTAGTCTTGGTTTAGTCTTGGTTTAGTCTTGGTTTAGTCCTGGTTTAGTCCTGGTTTAGTCCTGGTTTAGTCCTGGTTTAGTGCTGGTTTAGACCTGGTTTAGTCCTGGTTTAGTCTTGGTTTAGTCCTGGTTTAGACCTGGTTTAGACCTGGTTTAGTCCTGGTTTAGATCTGGTTTAGTCCTGGTTTAGTCTTGGTTTAGTCCTGGTTTAGTCCTGGTTTAGTCCTGGTTTAGTCTTGGTTTAGACCTGGTTTAGACCTGGTTTAGTCCTGGTTTAGTCCTGGTTTAGTCCTGGTTTAGTCTTGGTTTAGTCCTGGTTTAGTCCTGGTTTAGTCCTGGTTTAGACCTGGTTTAGTATTGGTTTAGACCTGGTTTAGACCTGGTTTAGTCTTGGTTTAGTCCTGGTTTAGACCTGGTTTAGTCCTGGTTTAGACCTGGTTTAGACCTGGTTTAGTCCTGGTTTAGACCTGGTTTAGACCTGGTTTAGTCCTGGTTTAGTCTTGGTTTAGTCTTGGTTTAGTCCTGGTTTAGACCTGGTTTAGTCCTGGTTTAGTCTTGGTTTAGTCCTGGTTTAGACCTGGTTTAGACCTGGTTTAGTCCTGGTTTAGTCCTGGTTTAGACCTGGTTTAGTCCTGGTTTAGACCTGGTTTAGTCCTGGTTTAGTCCTGGTTTAGTCCTGGTTTAGACCTGGTTTAGTCCTGGTTTAGTCCTGGTTTAGACCTGGTTTAGTCCTGGTTTAGACCTGGTTTAGACCTGGTATAGTCCTGGTTTAGTCTTGGTTTAGTCCTGGTTTAGACCTGGTTTAGTCCTGGTTTAGTCCTGGTTTAGACCTGGTTTAGTCCTGGTTTAGACCTGGTTTAGTCCTGGTTTAGTCCTGGTTTAGACCTGGTTTAGTCCTGGTTTAGTCCTGGTTTAGTCCTGGTTTAGACCTGGTTTAGTCCTGGTTTAGACCTGGTTTAGTCCTGGTTTAGACCTGGTTTAGTCCTGGTTTAGACCTGGTTTAGTCCTGGTTTAGACCTGGTTTAGTCCTGGTTTAGACCTGGTTTAGTCCTGGTTTAGACCTGGTTTAGTCCTGGTTTAGACCTGGTTTAGTCCTGGTTTAGACCTGGTATAGTCCTGGTTTAGTCTTGGTTTAGTCCTGGTTTAGACCTGGTTTAGTCCTGGTTTAGTCCTGGTTTAGACCTGGTTTAGTCCTGGTTTAGACCTGGTTTAGTCCTGGTTTAGTCCTGGTTTAGACCTGGTTTAGTCCTGGTTTAGTCCTGGTTTAGTCCTGGTTTAGACCTGGTTTAGTCCTGGTTTAGACCTGGTTTAGTCCTGGTTTAGTCCTGGTTTAGACCTGGTTTAGTCCTGGTTTAGACCTGGTTTAGTCCTGGTTTAGTCCTGGTTTAGACCTGGTTTAGTCCTGGTTTAGACCTGGTTTAGTCCTGGTTTAGTCCTGGTTTAGACCTGGTTTAGACCTGGTTTAGACCTGGTTTAGTCCTGGTTTAGACCTGGTTTAGACCTGGTTTAGTCCTGGTTTAGACCTGGTTTAGTCCTGGTTTAGACCTGGTTTAGTCCTGGTTTAGACCTGGTTTAGTCCTGGTTTAGACCTGGTTTAGTCCTGGTTTAGACCTGGTTTAGTCCTGGTTTAGACCTGGTTTAGTCCTGGTTTAGACCTGGTTTAGTCCTGGTTTAGCTCTTGAATCGCTGCAGAACAAACTCTTTCTTTTGCCATTATAATCAAATTTGAGCCAATCAAACGCTGTCGTCCAATGGCATGACTCTGCTCCTGTCACGTGACCTCTGGTGACCTCTGGTGACCTCTGGCTCTGGTGACCTCTGTTGCTCTGTGGCGCCCCCTGGCTGTGTCCGTTACCTCACTGCACCTGCCGGACCCTGGCACTCACCCTGACGGCGGCAGGTGCACAAAACATTTGATTTAAGGGAATTTTGCCGTTTTTAATATTTTCACTGCAAAAACAAATGTCGACAAAATGAGTTAAAATTACATTTGTCCATATTTTAGTTTTTTCTTTTCATTAAGGTCCTAATTATGGTTTTATGTCATGATAACAAACATCTGTAAACGACATTAACTACTAATTATTTGTTACGTAAAATTTTAAAATAAGGATTTTACTTTTTTTAAATCAAGAAAATTAAACTAAATAATTTGGGGAAAAAGACACAAATTGAACATTTGAGTCTTTAGTTGTTTTATTTCGACTCTGATCAAAGAGTCATTTTCAATCTGAGAAACTCAGATAAGCCCCGCCCACCGAGCTGATGACAAAGTGTTATTGGTTTCACCAGAAACTAAACCTCCTCTAAAGGACGGTCCAGATGAAACATCTGAGTCTTTGTCCACACTGGACCCTCCTGGACAAATGAGGCATTACACCCACTGTTTCCATGGAGACGAAAGCAGAACGTCCACCATCAGAACAGAACGAGGATTCATCCAATCATAAAACGGCGTTGGGTTTTACAGTGTGTGGGTGTGGTCAGACTCACCTGTCGGGCAGTTTGTGTGTTTTTGCATTCCAACCTAGGCGTCTCCTCTTAGCTCCGCCTCCTCGCCGCTCGTTTGATGGCCTCCATGTTGTCACGGCGACAGAAGTGGGTGTCGCTGCGTCCTTGTGAGTGACTCCAGGACATTGGTCGATCCAAAGACGCAGCCTCAGATCTGATTGTGTCGAGTGTTTGTGTGAAAGATTAAAGAGACAGCAGCTGTTCACCGCTCGACTCCTTTGTTCATCAACTCTAAAGCTCTAAAACTCTAAAGCTCTAAAACTCTAAAGCTCTAAAACTCTAACATGTCAATCAAAACACAAGATCTGAACCTACTTAGGGATCATCTCAAAATGGGTTGAAGCTGAAAAGACTTATTATTTTTCATCTTGGGGGGGCGGGGCCTGGGGGGCGGGGCGTACATTTCGTCTTTTTGTTGCTTTGAAGCTTCAATACATCGTTGTGTCAGTCATTATTTTGAAATGCTAAAACTCTCAGCAACGAGCATTAGGCGGCGGGTGCGTACAGGGAGCACGCACTCGGCGCGGCCCGTGCGCGACCCGTGCGTTGTGATCACGGCGCGCAGTGGCCCGTGCGAGGGAGCACCCGCCCCGCGCCCTGGACCATGTGGGTTGAGTAAACAAACATGAGTGACATTATTTGGAGAATTCATAACTTCGACTGATAAACAAACCAAAGGATGTTCAGGGACTAAAAGCAGGTCCATCAAGATACTATCGTTTTATCAACGCCTAAACATGTGATGTGAAGCCAGACATGAGGGGGGAGGGCCAGGACATGAGGGGGGAGGGCCAGGACATGAGGGGGGAGGGCCAGGACATGAGGGGGGAGGGCCAGGACATGAGGGGGGAGGGCCAGGACATGAGGGGGGAGGGCCAGGACATGAGGGGGGAGGGCCAGGACATGAGGGGGGAGGGCCAGGACATGAGGGGGAGGGGCCAGGACATGAGGGGGAGGGGCCAGGACATGAGGGGGGAGGGCCAGGACATGAGGGGGGAGGGACCAGGACATGAGGGGGGAGGGCCAGGACATGAGGGGGGAGGGCCAGGACATGAGGGGGGAGGGCCAGGACATGAGGGGGGAGGGCCAGGACATGAGGGGGGAGGGCCAGGACATGAGGGGGGAGGGCCAGGACATGAGGGGGGAGGGCCAGGACATGAGGGGGAGGGGCCAGGACATGAGGGGGAGGGGCCAGGACATGAGGGGGGAGGGCCAGGACATGAGGGGGGAGGGCCAGGACATGAGGGGGGAGGGACCAGGACATGAGGGGGGAGGGCCAGGACATGAGGGGGGAGGGCCAGGACATGAGGGGGGAGGGCCAGGACATGAGGGGGGAGGGCCAGGACATGAGGGGGGAGGGCCAGGACATGAGGGGGGAGGGCCAGGACATGAGGGGGGAGGGACCAGGACATGAGGGGGAGGGGCCAGGACATGAGGGGGGAGGGCCAGGACATGAGGGGGGAGGGCCAGGACATGAGGGGGGAGGGACCAGGACATGAGGGGGGAGGGCCAGGACATGAGGGGGGAGGGCCAGGACATGAGGGGGGAGGGACCAGGACATGAGGGGGGAGGGCCAGGACATGAGGGGGGAGGGCCAGGACATGAGGGGGGAGGGCCAGGACATGAGGGGGGAGGGCCAGGACATGAGGGGGGAGGGCCAGGACATGAGGGGGAGGGGCCAGGACATGAGGGGGGAGGGGCCAGGACATGAGGGGGGAGGGGCCAGGACATGAGGGGGGAGGGCCAGGACATGAGGGGGGAGGGCCAGGACATGAGGGGGGAGGGGCCAGGACATGAGGGGGAGGGGCCAGGACATGAGGGGGGAGGGGCCAGGACATGAGGGGGGAGGGGCCAGGACATGAGGGGGGAGGGCCAGGACATGAGGGGGGAGGGCCAGGACATGAGGGGGGAGGGGCCAGGACATGAGGGGGGAGGGGCCAGGACATGAGGGGGGAGGGGCCAGGACATGAGGGGGAGGGGCCAGGACATGAGGGGGGAGGGGCCAGGACATGAGGGGGGAGGGGCCAGGACATGAGGGGGAGGGGCCAGAGAGAGACGAAAAAAATTACGTCTTTTCAGCTTCAACCCATTTTGAGACGATCCCTAAATACACACAACAGCAGAAGGGAGAAGCCACGCCTCTTCTAGTGATACTTACTTCCTCTGTGACCAGGACCAGGGTCAGGATCATTGTCACTGAACAACATTCACAAACGGAGCAACAAACGACAATTATTAATAATTAGGCTGAGCTGTTTGCCGTAACCCGACCGACCCGCTATGAAACTGGCCGACTGGAAAAACATTATCAGCATTTTGTTGAAAAAACTTCAAAATCTTTTTATTTTTCAATTATTTCACTCACCGACCGGTCAGTCCTGAACCACCGTGTCCAATACTTCTATCACACTTGTTAACTTGACTTCCATCTCAAAGGACTGAGAACGCACCGAGTGACACATGCGCGTCATCATCTTCAGTCCTCCACAAGTGTCTATAATTAACAGGGCGCGCGTAAAAGTCGTCATTCTGCCTTTACTAAGATGGTTTGTTATTGTTGTTGTTTTATGGCGGTTGGCATCCGAGTGTTGCATTACCGCCAGACTTTATTCCTCAGACGTTTCGTAGTCCTCAGACTCTGTCGTAGTCCGTAAAAGTACTCCTTCCATTGCTTTGGTGTTACAAAGCCCATGAGGTCATGATATGTCTTTGTGACTAGAATAGTTGTTGTTGTTTCAGACAACAACCGGCTTTATTCCAGGGAGTTTCTTCTTCATCTTCCTCTCCTTCTTTGACGTTCGGTGCTTCCACCGTACAGCTTTATTCTTTAGGCTTCATTCTTCAGGCTTTAATATTTCCACTGATGTCGCTGCTTGGTAGCCGTGCGTCTACGAGACTGAGCGAGGACAGGAGACCACCCCCACCCCCATCTCGTCACTCTGATCACTCTGACTCCCCACAAGCAGACCCCCATCACTCCGACTCCCATTTAGCGCCTTTAGCCTGTTTTCTATATCTGCCCAATCAAGCTCCTTTGTTCCAAGGAATCTCCCTGCAGCTTTAGCAATGATCCTGATCCTTTCAGTTCTGCTTTGAGTCTGAGCAGCACAGTTTACAACATCCACCATGTTGTTGTTGTTGTTGTTTTATGGCGGTTGGCATCCAAGTGTTGCATTACCGCCAGACTTTATTCCTCAGACTTTGTCGTAGTCCTCAGACTCTGTCGTCGTAGTCCTCAGACTCTGTCGTAGTCCGTAAAAGTACTCCTTCCATTGCTTTGGTGTTACAAAGCCCATGAGGTCATGATATGTCTTTGTGACCGGCTTTATTCCAGGGAGACTCTTCTTCATCTTCCTCTCCTTCTTTGACGTTCGGTGCTTCCACCGTACAGCTTTATTCTTCAGGCTTCATTCTATAGGCTTTAATATGTCCACTGATGTCGCCGCTTGGTAGCCGTGCGTCTACGAGACTGGGCGAGGACAGGAGACCACCCCCACCCCCAACATCCACCATAAAGAGACCAACCGGCTTTATTCCAGGGAGACTCTTCTTCATCTTCCTCTCCCTCTTTGACGTTCGGTGCTTTGGAAGTACAAAGCCCATGAGGTCATGGGACGTCTTTGTTGTTTTACAAAGCCCATGAGGTCATGGGACGTCTTTGTCGTTTTATCCTTTAGAAGTCCTTCTTCCATCACTTTGGCGTTTCTAGGCCCATGAAGTCAAAGCGCGTTAGAACATCCTCTTGCTCCTCATCCTCGGCTCAGTCTCCAACACCCCCCACCTCTATAAACGTTTACCCAGCCCTGTGCTACATAAGTAAGCAACCACAGCCTGACACAAACCCTGTGACTGGATCGCCAGAACGTTCCGCAGATTGAACTCCCGCCCATTATTCCGAAACCACAAGGCCAACCCGGCCCTTTCCCTATCATAAGCCTCACAGCAAATCAGCACATGCTCGACAGTCTCTGGCACCCGACAGTGACCACACAGACCGGTCGGATGCTTGCCTATCCTACTCAGTGACCAACTGAGTCCAGCATGGCCAATCCTCATGCGGGCGAAGGCCCTTTCCTCCTACGCGTTCCTGCCCATAGACCCGCAAGGACCCACACTACCCTGTATGTGATAGAGATGCCGTCCAGTAACACAGTGGCTCCAAAATTCCTGCCAAAGGCCGACCACATGACTCTTGATAACGGGCTTGACTTCAGATTTGCTTAACTCAACCGCCACATCAATTGATGGCCGCCTAAGGGAACGCTTAGCCAGTGCATCAGCCATTTCGTTACCATCCACCCCCACATGCGCAGGGACCCAAATGAAGGAAACCCTCACATCCTTCCTGGACAGGGAGAGCATCAGACAGAAGATGCCATTCAACACATCCTGTCTGCAATCCGATTTCCCAGATTTAATGCTTTGCAATGCAGAAAGGCTGTCAGAGGCCACCACAATGCAAAGCAGATTCCGCCCATTCCAATGCCAACCGTATCGCTATGAGTTCCGACGTGAAAACAGAAAGGCGATCTGTCAACCTCCTCTTGACCGCCAGCCCCAGGTCAGGCACAAAATAAGCGGCGCCAGTACGCCCACTCTCAGGATCCCTAGACCCGTCGGTATAAATAAACACATCACCTGAGTGCTTATCAATGATCGCTTGAACGGCAAACTGCGGTGCCCTCCCAGCGACTCCTCTAAGCTTGCCATGCAAGCTAACCCGCAAGCCGCGCCTTCGCATTTCCTACCTGGCTGAAAACCATACCGCCAGCCTCACTCTGCCCCCCATCAACCCTGAGAAAGTCCCTTACCGGGTGAGAGCTCGTATGACCTTGCACATTCACCCAGTAAGCCAACAGAAGTTCTAGCCTCCGGAGCCGCAACGGCAATTCCCCCAACTCAACCTGCAGCGCCGAGACAGGGGAGGTCCTAAAAGACCTACAGCAGATGCGCAAGGCCTGGGCTTGCTCCACATCAAGCTTCTTTAAGTTAGTCTCAGCCGCAGACATGTAGGCTATACAGCCATAATCAATAGCCGCCCTCATGACGGCCCGATAAATACCCAGGAGCGACCTTCTGCTGGCCCCCCAGTCCTGGCCGGATAGACAACAAAGCAAGTTATTCACCCTTTTGCATTTACCACTGACCTCATCAATGTGCCGACGCCAACTAAGCCTCTCGTCAAAGGTGACCCCCAAGAACCTCACCTCCCTGACCTGTTCGAGCACCTGCCCATGCAGTCGAAGGGAGACGTCCCTATGCCCATTGAAGAAACAGATCACTTGAGACTTCCATACGGACAGTTTAAACCCCCACTTCAGGGTCCACTGCTCCACCTGCTGTATTGCCCTTTGCAGTTTCGCCTCGTAAAACCGGAGATTCCTCCCTCTCACCCATAGAGCGCCATCGTCAGCATAAAGGCTCCTCCCAACAGACCCATCCACGTCGTCAAAGATGTCCTTAATCATAACATTGAACAAGATAGGGCTACACACACTCCCCTGCGGGATCCCATTCTCCACCCCATAGACCCCAGTGTAAGCAGCGCCCACTCTGGTTTGGATACGCCGGCCAGACAGAAAGCTCCGGACCCAGTTAAACAGTTTACCCTTCACACCACACTTCCGCAGCTTAATGAGGAGCCCATCCTTCCAAACCATATCGTACGCCTTCTCTACATCGAAGAGCACCGCAATAACCTTTTCTTTCTGAGCCCTGGCCAGCTGGATATCAGATTCCAAACACAACACGGAATCCATGGTGTTCCTGCCCCTACGGAAACCACTCTGATGCGCGAGAAGCAAACCCTGACTCTCCAAGAAGTAATCCAACCGCTCGGTAACCATGCGCTCCATCGTTTTCCCGAGCTGCGACGTCAAGGCAATCGGCCTATAACTTGAAGGGTCAGACGCTGGCCTACCCGGCTTCAGAACCGGCACCACCGTAGACTGTTTCCACGCAGATGGAACACAACCTGAATCCCAAACACGGTTTAAAAGACCCAGGACTAGCCCAAGCGTGTCATCAGTCAAATGAGAGAGCATGTCATAGCACACCTCATCTTTACCCGGGGCTGTCTGTTTCGCCTTAGAAAGTGCTCTCCTTAGCTCAAACAAACTAAACGGAAGGTCAAGGTCATCTTGAGTCGAAGGCTGGTGCCCAATCAGCTCAGAATTCTGGGCCAGAGTACTCTCCCTGTAGTGCCTTTCCGCAGGTGAGAGATTGTCAGAGCTGTGCACCGACACAAAGGTGCTGGCCAACAGTTCAGCTTTGTCAACGTCGCTGACTGCTTCAACACCATTCAGTATTAGGACCGGGGTCCCATGACGGCGCTCAACCCCATGCATCCGCTTAATCATCCCCCAAACATCCCCGAGACGCGTTTCTCTCCCAATTTTGGAACAATACCGCCTCCAATAGGCACTCTTGGCCGTTCTTACAGTTTTCCGCACAACAGCGCGGGCCCTCTTGTAGTCAATGAGGGCACCCTCAGTGTGGGTAACCCTTAGCCGGCGAAACGCCGCATTTCTCGCCCTAACAGCATGACCACATGCTTCATTCCACCACGGCACCCGCTTCCTATGTCCACCACCACCACTCTTAGGAATCGTGCCTACCGCTGACTGCGTGATGAGCGAGACAATTGCACTATTGAGATCATCCACCTGAGTCAATCCTCCTTCCTGCAGAACCCTAGAACCATCACCACTGACATGTCCATAGTAATGTCACGCTCTGTCAGGGTGTGAAATTTGACTTGCGCAAATGCATTCTGGGATTGAAACACGCCCAGCAGCGTCATCACAACAAACATGGCGGCGCCCGTGTCACCCGCATGTTCCCCCCGCTCGCCTTAGTTACCAAAATAAAGGATAACAACGTACAACATTGAAATATCTTAAAATCCCCCGATCGGGTTGATAGAGACGTTTTCCGTCATTGACTGTTGAAGCCTGACCCCTGGTGGTCACTCCCACTCAAAAAATGACAAAATTTTGATCTTTTTTTTTGCCTTCAAAGTAAAAAAAAATAAGAATTTGCCGACCGACCGAGCCACTTGAAAAATGTTGACTCGGGTTACAGCAAACAGACAGTTTATTTGGGGCAGCCTAATGTAAAATGAAATAAGAATTGACACGTAAAATAATTCCTCTGTTTCGACACTGAATCATAAACACGGTAAAAACTCCCAATTTCCCCACTTTGTATTTTCTTACATCATATTAAAGGCGGTATGGACGATTTTTCGGCGCGGCGATTTGAGAACGCAGGCCGAAGTGCGCATGCGCCCTCCCCCGTGTGGACTGATACAACACACACGTGCGTTTGTTTATTAGCACAACGGAGCGCATCGCATCTCTCGTCTCCCGTAGATTTCTGTCCACTTCTGCGTCAGCTCGAACTGTCCTTCTCCGTCTTCATTTTGCCCCGTACACTGAGGGAACTATATTATGATAGATCCATGCGCTTAGGCACGCGGAAACGTCGGCACGACCCGCACGCGGCTGCAGGTGAGCGGTAGGTGCGTTTTATGATTGATACGTGACAGGACAAATGATTTATCCACGCCACGAGGAAATATGATAAAAAAAATTGCTGAAAAAAATCGTCCATACCACCTTTAATATTCAATGATTATTGTACTTTAGGATGTAAATAAAGATCAGTTCACAAATGCAAAACATTAAATAATAAATACAGTGTAAAATAAAAGCCAAAATGACACTTACAGTCAATGTTCTTTAAGTAAATAAATGCAAAATAAGGTCATTGTTGCTTTAAATCTTTACAAACACGTGATGAAACTGCACCTGCCCCGCCGCTCCAGCAGAGGGCGACGCACGGCGCAGCGACGCACGGCCAAACAGCGCTCGCAAAGCTGGGACAGGACTTGAACCACAATGGCGGCCGCAGGAGCCGCGTTTCACCGCCTCAGCCTCAGAATCACACTTTTCTTGAGTCTCTTGCGCTCGAGCTGGACTTTCCGGTGGGACGAGAGCGGATACGTGCTGTACTGTCCGTGCATGGGTGAGTGCGCATGCGCCACGCGTCACCGGGACCAGAAAAGCTCCAACACGAAACTTTATGTGTGTCTAAAGTGCAGAGCTGAGCCTGAAAAGAGGAGTTTTAGAGCGAGTCAAAGCTCAAAACACTGTTATTTCTGATGCTGCGTCTCTAGAATCTGAAATAAAACACTTTAATTATGTTTAAAGCCCAGGTTACAGGTCAGATCTGTGGAGAGACGTCCCAGTCTGTGTTTATGTGGGTGTAAAAGTGTGACATCTCCATAGAAACGAGCCTGCAGAAAAGTGACACACTGAAGATCTGTGTGAGGAACAATGACACTCTGAAGATCTGTGAGGAACAATGACACGCTGAAGATCCGTGTGAGGAACAATGACACACTGAAGATCTGTGAGGAACAATGACACTGAAGATCTGTGTGAGGAACAATGACACTCTGAAGATCTGTGTGAGGAACAATGACACTGAAGATCTGTGTGAGGAACAATGACACTCTGAAGATCTGTGTGAGGAACAATGACACGCTGAAGATCTGTGTGAGGAACAATGAAATGCTGAAGATCTGTGTGAGGAACAATGACACGCTGAAGATCTGTGTGAGGAACAATGACACTGAAGATCTGTGTGAGGAACAATGACACTCTGAAGATCCGTGTGAGGAACAATGACACTCTGCAGAGCCGTGTGAGGAACAATGACACTCTGAAGATCTGTGAGGAACAATGACACGCTGAAGATCCGTGTGAGGAACAATGACACTCTGAAGATCTGTGTGAGGAACAATGACACTCTTGTTGCTTGTTCTCAGCTCGTTGCTTGTTCTCCTCAGGTCGCTTTGGGAACCAGGCCGATCACTTCCTTGGATCTCTGGCGTTTGCAAAGATGTTGAACCGGACCCTGGCGGTTCCTCCGTGGATTGTTTACCGCCATCACACGCCGCCGTTTACCAACGTGAGTGTTCTTCAGGTTCTTGTGTCGTGTTCTTCAGGTTCATGTCGTGTTCTTCAGGTTCTTTTGTCGTGTTCTTCAGGTTCTTGTGTCGTGTTCTTCAGGTTTTTGTGTCGTGTTCTTCAGGTTCTTGTGTCGTGTTCTTCAGGTTCTTGTGTCGGGTTCTTCGGGTTCTTGTGTCGTGTTCTTCAGGTTCTTGTGTCGTGTTCTTCAGGTTCTTGTGTCGTGTTCTTCAGGTTCTTGTATAATCTCAGGTGTGTTCTTTAGGTTCTTGTGTCGTGTTCTTCAGGTTCTTGTGTCGTGTTCTTCAGGTTCTTGTGTCGTGTTCTTCAGGTTCTTGTGTCGTGTTCTTCAGGTTCTTGTGTCGTGTTCTTCAGGTTCTTGTCGTGTTCTTCAGGTTCTTGTGTCGTGTTCTTCAGGTTCTTGTATAATCTCAGGTGTGTCGTGTTCTTCAGGTTCTTGTGTGGTGTTCTTCAGGTTCTTGTATAATCTCAGGTGTGTTCTTCAGGTTCTTGTGTCGTGTTCTTCAGGTTCTTGTATAATCTGAGTTGTGTTCTTCAGGTTCTTGTGTGGTGTTCTTCAGGTTCTTGTGTCGTGTTCTTCAGGTTCTTGTATAATCTGAGGTGTGTTCTTCAGGTTCTTGTGTGGTGTTCTTCAGGTTCTTGTATAATCTCAGGTGTGTGGTGTTCTTCAGGTTCTTGTATAATCTCAGGTGTGTGGTGTTCTTCAGGTTCTTGTGTGGTGTTCTTCAGGTTCTTGTGTCGTGTTCTTCAGGTTCTTGTATAATCTGAGGTGTGTTCTTCAGGTTCTTGTGTGGTGTTCTTCAGGTTCTTGTATAATCTCAGGTGTGTGGTGTTCTTCAGGTTCTTGTATAATCTCAGGTCTGTTCTTCAGGTTCTTGTGTGGTGTTCTTCAGGTTCTTGTATAATCTCAGGTGTGTTCTTCAGGTTCTTGTGTCGTGTTCTTCAGGTTCTTTTATAATCTGAGGTGTGTTCTTCAGGTTCTTGTGTCGTGTTCTTCAGGTTCTTGTGTCGTGTTCTTCAGGTTCTTGTGTCGTGTTCTTCAGGTTCTTGTGTCGTGTTCTTCAGGTTCTTGTGTCGTGTTCTTCAGGTTCTTGTATAATCTGAGGTGTGTTCTTCAGGTTCTTGTATAATCTCAGGTGTGTTCTTCAGGTTCTTGTGTCGTGTTCTTCAGGTTCTTGTATAATCTGAGGTGTGTTCTTCAGGTTCTTGTGTCGTGTTCTTCAGGTTCTTGTGTCGTGTTCTTCAGGTTCTTGTATAATCTGAGGTGTGTTCTTCAGGTTCTTGTATAATCTCAGGTGTGTTCTTCAGGTTCTTGTGTCGTGTTCTTCAGGTTCTTGTATAATCTGAGGTGTGTTCTTCAGGTTCTTGTGTGGTGTTCTTCAGGTTCTTGTATAATCTCAGGTGTGTGGTGTTCTTCAGGTTCTTGTATAATCTCAGGTGTGTGGTGTTCTTCAGGTGCACGTTCCGTACAGTGAGTTCTTCCGGCTCGAGGCTCTGTCTGAGTTTCACCGCGTCGTCAGTTTGGAGGATTTTATGGAGAAACTGGCCCCTAAGCACTGGCCCCCGGGACAAAGAAAGGCCTTCTGCTACGAGACGGCAGCTCAGAGGAGCCAAGACAAGAAGACCTGCCCCATGAAGGTGACACTCCTGTGGCAGAGATGTTTCTCTGCTCTGTTCAGGTTTATGTTCTTCAACAGGCTAAGAAATAGATTTTCTAAGTGAGGGGCCAGGGGGCCCCCCCTACCTAAAAAAGTTAGGGGCCTCCCAACAATTTCAGGGGCCCACAAGCGCGCGCGGCATCGCGGCGTCATAAGAACAAGATAAAAGTGTTGTTTTAAACCTGGTTATTAGCACAATGTACAGTACTTTTATCTGTTATTTGACATGAAGAGCACAAATACTGAATCATAAAAACCAGAGATCATGATGTTTAAAACTGTTTAATTCAATATAATTATGTTTCTTAGATACAAAATAAATACTGTTTACAGCATCTGACACAAGGTGGTGTGGGGGGGTGTGGTTCTTCCACATCGACAGTTTTTGTTCTAAACAACTTGACTCGGTCGCTTCAGTCTTCACTTTCGCCACAATGAGACCGCGGCATTTACGAGGACACATGTAAACGCTGCCCTCTGGTGGCTCCACGCGGTGTAAACGCTGCCCTCTGGTGGCTCCACGCGGTGTAAACGCTGCCCTCTGGTGGCTCCACGCGGTGTAAACGCTGCCCTCTGGTGGCTCCACGCGGTGTAAACGCTGCCCTCTGGTGGCTCCACGCGGTGTAAACGCTGCCCTCTGGTGGCTCCACGCGGTGTAACCTGGTGTCATGTGTTTTGCAGGATGGAAACCCGTTCGGCCCGTTCTGGGACCACGTGGGGGTGGAGTTTGACCAGTCGGTTTTGTTCGGAGGCATTTCCTTCAACTCGTACCACACGCAGCAGTGGATCAAGAAGTACGAACCCGTGTTTCAGACGGAGCAGGACAAGAATCAAACTCCTAAACTTGTCATTATTAGTTTGCTTTTGGCTCCATAAGCGTCACAGTAACTTATGTTTTAAAGCTCTTTAATTGAGTTGAATAATGGCTCCATGAGACCATAAACCAGGTCAAATATTAGCCTCAGAGTTAGCGTTAGCGTTAGCCTCAGAGTTAGCGTTAGCCATTAGCGTTAGCCTCGGAGTTAGCGTTAGCCTCCAAACACAAACTATAAAAGACCAGGACCCACCGCTTGAGCAGACGAGAGTAACACCAGAGCAGACGTTCGATTAGCGCTACATTAGCATACATGCTAACAACCTCGTAATAAACGTGTCTTCAATGTAATTTTATGTTGGACAATAATGTTCCAAAAACAGTGGGCGGAAAAAAAGTGTTTTAAAAATGGTTTTATTTCATGAGGAAGTCGGAAACATGTCGGCCCCGAAGGGCCTTAAAGCTAAAGATGTGGCAATAAAAGTCCTGTTTTAGTCCCTGTTTTAGTCTTGGTTCAGTCCCCGGTTCAGTCCCCGGTTCAGTCCCCGGTTCAGTCCCCGGGTCGGGGGTCGGTCCCTCAGAGGGAGGACATGCAGTAAATTGTCAGTCGGGATATGAACTCCCGACACTGCAGTGGGTTCAGGCTCTTTTCTCTGGCGTCCAGGTTCCCCGCATCGGTCCACCCGGTCCTGGCCCTGCCCGGGGCCCCGGCTCAGTTCCCGGTCCTGCAGGAGCACGTGGGTCTGCAGAGGTTTGTGGTCTGGTCCCAGAAGATGGAGGAGGAAGGAGAGGGGCAGATCCAGAAGCTCCTGACAAGGCCTTTTGTGGGAGTCCACCTGAGGATCGGCTCAGACTGGGTGAGGGCCCCTGGAACCACTGCAGAACCACTGTAGAACCACTGCAGAACCACTGCAGAACCACTGCAGAACCACTGTAGAACCACTGCAGAACCGCTGTAGAACTACTGTAGAACCACTGCAGAACCACTGTAGAACCACTGTAGAACCACTGCAGAACCACTGTAGAACCACTGCAGAACCACTGCAGAACCACTGCAGAACCACTGTAGAACCACTGTAGAACCACTGCAGAACCACTGCAGAACTACTGTAGAACCGCTGCAGAACCACTGTAGAACCACTGTAGAACTACTGTAGAACTACTGTAGAACTCTTAAGACTCAAGATTATACTTGAGATTGAGAAGATTTAAAGTGAGAGAAGAATTCCACTTGTGTCATTCAGACGTTACGAGTCGATCTTTGTAGAAAACGATTCAGTTTCATCTGGAGAAAAGTCATTCTCAATCTGAGAATCAAGACTGGAAACTCGGACATTTATCTCTGATTTATCCTCCTGATGAGGAATGTTTTTGGTTTCACCAGAAACTAACACTCCGTGTCCTTCCTCCGTGTCCTTCCTCCGTGTCCTTCCTCCGTGTCCTTCCTCCGTGTCCTTCCTCCGTGTCCTTCCTCCTGCGTCCTTCCTCCCGTGTCCTTCCTCCGCGTCCTTCCTCCGTGTCCTTCCTCCCGCGTCCTTCCTCCCGCGTCCTTTCTCCCGCGTCCTTCCTCCCGTGTCCTTCCTCCGTGTCCTTCCTCCGCGTCCTTCCTCCGCGTCCTTCCTCCGTGTCCTTCCTCCCGCGTCCTTCCTCCCGCGTCCTTTCTCCCGCGTCCTTCCTCCCGTGTCCTTCCTCCCGTGTCCTTCCTCCCGCGTCCTTCCTCTGTGTCCTTCAGCAAAGTGCGTGTAAACTTCTGGACGACGGCGACACTGGCCCACACTTCATGGCGTCGCCGCAGTGTGTGGGTTACGACAAGCAGAGGGCGCTGCCGCTCACCGCCGCCATGTGTCTGCCTCAGCTGCATCACATCCTCCGAGCGCTCAAGCTGTGGGTGAAGAAGACCGCCGCTCGCTCCGTTTACATCGCCACAGACTCCGAGTCGCACAGCAGAGACATCCAGAAGGCGTTCAAGGGGAAGGTGAGGCTCAAGGGCATTAAAGGTGCACTCTGTCACTTTTCTGGTGGAAGTAGGGTTCACTTTGTTGACCGTCCTCATATGGCGCTGGTGCGACGGGACAGAGCAGCATCGACCACATTGACATTTGAAATATTTACCCCCTTTGTGATCATGAGATCTAGAATGTGCCCTCTGCTGTGGGTGGGGCCTCTCTGCTGTGGGTGGGGCCTCTCTGCTGTGGGTGGGGCCTCTCTGCTGTGGGTGGGGCCTCTCTGCTGTGGGTGGGGCCTCTCTGCTGTGGGTGGGGCCTCTCTGCTGTGGGTGGGGCCTCTCTGCTGTGGGTGGGGCCTCTCTGCTGTGGTGGGGCCACTCACATGCTGAGTACGACAGCATCACGCTCTTCAGCGTTTCTGTCACAAATATGATCCACATGAACATTGAAATCACCTGTAATGACCAAAGCATCAGAGTCTGTGCGACTGAAACGTCTCAGTAAAATCATCAGTGAAACGTTCTGGAGAGGTTTGTGTGAGACAATTAAGAGAATGAGACTGTTTTAGCTCCAGTTTAAAGGAGACAAACTCACATGATGAAAACACCTTAAAAGAACAACCTGCAGGTCATTATTACATCTCTAAAGACAGCACTGACTCCGCCCCCCTTTTTTGTTTCTCATGTTTCACATTCAGACTTAAAGTTGGTGGAGCAGATTCTATTAGAACTACATTCCCAGTGTTTTTGTCGAGTCATGTTTCAGTTAAAAACATAAAATGATGAATTAAGAGTGATTTGTGACATAAGGATGTGACATTTAGCACAGCAAGTTTCAGACGAGTGTCAGTGACTGGGCTTTATCTTTTCACAGAATATGAATCACATTTCTCAGATCGGGCCTGACTCGCATTTTGTTTTCCCCTCTGTGTGATGTGACACAGAAATGGCACTAGGGGGCGCTGTTACACTCCAGCGGACATGATTAATCCTGACTAACTCTTGTGTTTGTCACGTTTGAACGCTGTGCTCTCCAGATGAAGGTGGTGTCGCTGCAGCCCGACTCCGCCCAGATGGACCTGTACATTTTGGGTCGCGCCGATCACTTCATCGGGAACTGCGTCTCGTCCTTCACGGCTTTTGTGAAGAGACACAGAGACGTTCACGGCCTCTCGTCCTCTTTTTTCGGGATGGACAAACCTGGAAAAGACGAGCTCTGAGGAAAACGCAGGCAGAACAAGCATAAAGAGACGTGAGGATTGGACTAAACTCTGACAGAATCCTGCTCCTGTCACGATGTGGATGTAGAGTTTAGAGTTTAGAGTCAGAAACATCTACAGAAAGAGCTGATAAAAAGTGATTTGGAACACATCCTGACGCTTTGTGGAAATATCATCTGAATATGTTATTGAGACAAATAATATATTGAGAGATTGATTTCGGTCTCGTCCTCGTTCTGATGAAAACTGGAGGTTTTTACACAAAACTGTTTTATTTGTGAAAATGACTGTTTTTCATAACGACTTAACATTTCTGCTTTAAGACCGATTCCCTCCTCAGTGTCCATGTCCTCTGAGGGTCAAGGGGAGGGGTTAAGGGGTCAAGGGGAGGGGGAAGGGGTTAAGGGCTTTTAAGGGGAGGGGTTAGTGGGTTAAGGGGAGGGGTTAGGGGGTTAAGGGGAGGGGTTAGTGGGTCAAGGGGAGGGGTTAGTGGGTCAAGGGGAGGGGTTAGTGGGTCAAGGGGAGGGGTTAGTGGGTCAAGGGGAGGGGTTAGTGGGTCAAGGGGAGGGGTTAGTGGGTCAAGGGGAGGGGTTAGGGGGTCAAGGGGAGGGGTTAGGGGGTCAAGGGGAGGGGTTAGGGGGTCAAGGGGAGGGGTTAGTGTGATATGATGACTCTAGTTTGTGCTTCTCGGCTCCAGGACCAAACACAGATTTGTAATAGTTATTTTTGATCAATAAAATGAAATTATATTTTTACACAAATGGCTTGCAGTGCATTATTTTAGAGCTTCACAGTATCTGTCTGTCTGTCTGTCTGTCTCTGTCTGTCTCTGTCTGTCTCTGTCTGTCTCTGTCTGTCTCTGTCTGTCTCTGTCTGTCTGTCTCTGTCTGTCTCTGTCTGTCTCTGTCTGTCTGTCTCTGTCTGTCTGTCTCTGTCTGTCTGTCTCTGTCTGTCTGTCTGTCTGTCTCTGTCTGTCTGTGTCTGTCTGTCTGTATATCATCTATAAATCAGAGTCCACGTACAGACTGAAAGTTCTCTTGACCACGAGTTTTCCAAAATACTCCAGTGACATTAGTAAGAAGTAAATACTCAAATCTACAAATATTACAATATATTTAAACATATCAAGGACAAAGACAAATGTTCTTTATTTTATTAAGTTCTGTTCATTGTGAGCAGAAACAAATGTATTTACAATGATCAACAATCAAACAAGACTTAATTAAGTTATGAAAAGTGTTCTTGTCGTTGTCAGGGCTGAAGTTGCCATGGTGATTCAGTGCGACAGAAAACTATGAATAATAAAAGAAAGATAAATCAAATAAGGCGTCCATGAGAGGTTTTGTCTATGGGAGTTTTTGTTTATTCTATTAAGAGTGTTTTTTAAACTTCCTACAAGTGATCTGTCCTTTTCCTCTGTATCTACTGCGTTGCAACAATGAAATTTCCCCATGTGTGGACAATAAAGGATTATCTCATCTCATCTTATCAAAGAGAAAGTATAAGTTATGATTCCTTTCAAACTAAGTTACATTGCTTCATCTTTAGATGTTCATTCAGCGCGTCACAAAACAGTCAGAATGTATTTAACCCAAGACATATAATATTATATAAAAGTATTTATATCGTTTTATCATTTGAAATTGTTATAATTGAAGTAAACATTTATTTTATTTCCCACAGTTTTAGTTCAATTCTTCCCTTTTATCAAATATTCGTGTGATATTTCTGACGTTCTCTTTTCGCCTTGAAGACGTGAGGCCACGTGACCAGGATCGATCAGCTGATCAGTAATCTGCTGCGTGGGTTGCCAGGTCCACATAACTCTCCTTTAAGTCCATTACAGACTTTACTGTCTGGAATTACGTGTAAAACTCGAATGTCACTGTCACGTACTTTCTTCACTTACGCATTCATGATCCATATGTCAGAACAGATCACGCACGACACGCGGAGAATCGTTTAAGTCCGATTTACGTGGCGTTTTGTCTCGTGTTTGTGCCTCGTGATGTGAGAGTTCTGTCGCGAGTGTCTGGCGCGGATCGGGACGATGAGTTAAACACGGCGCCCCCGGGTTCGGTTCAGCGACACAATCTTACACTTTTGTGACACATTTAACGATGCAATTGAGAACAAAAACCTGTCCCCGACGTCCCGGAGGTGTCCCCGCGTCCAGAGCCCGTGAGTATCGCGCAGTGAAGCGGTCATTTTGTGGGGAAAGTGTAGGAAAAGTCCCTCCTGATCCGGAGCGGTAGCCGCAGATGCTAGCAGAGTTGTAGCTAAGGAGACCGGTGTGTTTGCTGTTGCCAGGCCGATTTTCAGCTCGCTTTTCCGGCTAGAATCGAGACCTTTAGTCGCTGTTTGGTTGGAAGGAGGTAATGCTGGTAGTTTATGGACATATGGATGAATGACACGTAAAATATAATGTCATAGTTCATCTTCTTGTTAGACACTTGTCCCCGGATGAGATGCTTTTAATGCAGTTATAACATTACAACTGTGGAAGAGGAGCTAAAGGACAAAAAGGTGTTTTTATAATCATTATATTCACAAATGTAAAGATCATACTTCCTTTAGCATGTTCAAACTAAACACGCTTCCTTTAGCCTGTTCAAACTAAACATGCTTCCTTTAGCATGTTCCTTTAGCCTGTTCAAACTAAACACGCCTCCTTTAGCATGTTCCTTTAGCATGTTCAAACTAAACATGCCTCCTTTAGCATGTTCCTTTAGCCTGTTCAAACTAAACACGCCTCCTTTAGCATGTTCCTTTAGCATGTTCAAACTAAACATGCTTCCTTTAGCATGTTCCTTTAGCATGTTCAAACTAAACATGCCTCCTTTAGCATGTTCCTTTAGCCTGTTCAAACTAAACACGCTTCCTTTAGCATGTTCCTTTAGCCTGTTCAAACTAAACACGCCTCCTTTAGCATGTTCCTTTAGCCTGTTCAAACTAAACACGCCTCCTTTAGCATGTTCCTTTAGCATGTTCAAACTAAACACTCTTCCTTTAGCATGTTCCTTTAGCCTGTTCAAACTGAACACGCCTCCTTTAGCATGTTCAAACTAAACACGCTTCCTTTAGCCTGTTCAAACTAAACACGCCTCCTTTAGCATGTTCAAACTAAACACGCTTCCTTTAGCGTGTTCAAACTAAACACGCCTCCTTTAGCATATTGAAACTAAACTCGCTTCCTTCAGCATGTTCAAACTAAACACGCCTCCTTCAGCATGTTCAAACTAAACACGCTTCCTTTAGCGTGTTCAAACTAAAAACGCTTCCTTTAGCGTGTTCAAACTAAACACGCTTCCTTTAGCGTGTTCAAACTAAACACGCTTCCTTTAGCGTGTTCAAACTAAACACGCCTCCTTTAGCATGTTCAAACTAAACACGCGTTCAAACTAAACACGCTTCCTTTAGCGTGTTCAAACTAAACACGCTTCCTTTAGCATGTTCAAACTAAACACGCTTCCTTTAGCGTGTTCAAACTAAACACGCCTCCTTTAGCGTGTTCAAACTAAACACGCCTCCTTTAGCGTGTTCAAACTAAACACACTTCCTTTAGCGTGTTCAAACTAAACACGCTTCATTTAGCGTGTTCAAACTAAACTTCATTTAAGCGTGTTCAAACAACCTCCTTTAGCATGTTCAAACTAAACACGCTTCCTTTAGCGTGTTCAAACTAAACACGCTTCCTTTAGCGTGTTCAAACTAAACACGCCTCCTTTAGCATGTTCAAACTAAACACGCTTCCTTTAGCGTGTTCAAACTAAACACGCTTCCTTTAGCGTGTTCAAACTAAACACGCCTCCTTTAGCGTGTTCAAACTAAACACGCTTCCTTTAGCGTGTTCAAACTAAACACGCTTCCTTTAGCGTGTTCAAACTAAACACGCCTCCTTTAGCGTGTTCAAACTAAACACGCCTCCTTTAGCGTGTCCAAACTAAACACACTTCCTTTAGCGTGTTCAAACTAAACACGCGTTCAAACTAAACACGCGTTCAAACTAAACACGCTTCCTTTAGCGTGTTCAAACTAAACACGCTTCCTTTAGCGTGTTCAAACTAAACACGCCTCCTTTAGCGTGTTCAAACTAAACACGCCTCCTTTAGCGTGTCCAAACTAAATACACTTCCTTTAGCGTGTTCAAACTAAACACGCTTCATTTAGCGTGTTCAAACTAAACTTCATTTAAGCGTGTTCAAACAACCTCCTTTAGCATGTTCAAACCAAACACGCTTCCTTCAGCCTGTTCAAACTAAACAACCTCCTTCAGCATGTTCAAACTAAACACGCCTCCTTTAGCATGTTCAAACTAAACACGCTTCCTTTAGCGTGTTCAAACTAAACACGCCTCCTTTAGCGTGTTCAAACTAAACACGCCTCCTTTAGCGTGTTCAAACTAAACACGCCTCCTTTAGCATGTTCAAACTAAACACGCTTCCTTTAGCGTGTTCAAACTAAACACGCCTCCTTTAGCGTGTTCAAACTAAACACGCCTCCTTTAGCGTGTTCAAACTAAACACGCCTCCTTTAGCGTGTTCAAACTAAACACGCTTCATTTAGCCTGTTCAAACTAAACTTCATTTAAGCGTGTTCAAACAACCTCCTTTAGCATGTTCAAACTAAACACGCTTCCTTTAGCGTGTTCAAACTAAACACGCTTCCTTTAGCGTGTTCAAACTAAACACGCCTCCTTTAGCGTGTTCAAACTAAACACGCTTCCTTTAGCGTGTTCAAACTAAACACGCTTCCTTTAGCGTGTTCAAACTAAACACGCCTCCTTTAGCGTGTTCAAACTAAACACGCCTCCTTTAGCGTGTTCAAACTAAACACGCTTCCTTTAGCGTGTTCAAACTAAACACGCTTCCTTTAGCGTGTTCAAACTAAACACGCTTCCTTTAGCGTGTTCAAACTAAACACGCTTCCTTTAGCATGTTCAAACTAAACACGCTTCATTTAGCGTGTTCAAACTAAACACGCTTCCTTTAGCGTGTTCAAACTAAACACGCTTCCTTTAGCGTGTTCAAACTAAACACGCTTCCTTTAGCGTGTTCAAACTAAACACGCCTCCTTTAGCGTGTTCAAACAACCTCCTTTAGCATGTTCAAACTAAACACGCTTCCTTTAGCATGTTCAAACTAAACATGTGAACACACCTCCTTTAGCATCTTCCTTTAGCGTGTTCAAACTAAACATGCTTCCTTTAGCGTGTTCAAACTAAACACGCTTCCTTTAGCGTGTTCAAACTAAACACGCTTCCTTTAGCGTGTTCAAACTAAACACGCCTCCTTTAGCGTGTTCAAACTAAACATGTGAACACACCTCCTTTAGCATCTTCCTTTAGCGTGTTCAAACTGAACACGCTCCTGTTAATCAGGCTTAGGAAGGGTTTGTCTCTGATTTGAAGGGTTTGTCATGGCAACAGTGCTCCGTTGTCATGGCGATAACTCTAAACAGAATATGATCTCCTTTTAATGGGGAAATCAGGAAGAAACAAACAGAAAAGTCAATGAAAAAAACAGTATTTAATCTACGTTTTGATTCAAACAAAATATTCTCCTCACAAACGGATCAAATTAGGATTTCAGCCTGATTTTAAATGTTGAGAAAGTTGAGTTTTCATTGTGCACTGGGGGCCCCTGGTTGTTCCTTGGGGGCCCCTGGTTGTTCCTTGGGGGCCCCTGGTTGTTCCTTGGGGGCCCCTGGTTGTTCCTTGGGGGCCCCTGGGTGTTCCTTGGGGGCCCCTGGGTGTTCCTTGGGGGCCCCTGGTTGATCCCTGTGGGTTCCTTGGGGATCCCTGTGGGTTCCTTGGGGGTCCCTGGGGCACACGGGTCCACAGTTTGGGGGGCCCCTGGGGCACACGGATCCACAGTTTGGGGGGCCCTGGGGCACACGGGTCCACAGTTTGGGGGGGCCCTAGGGCACACGGATCCACAGTTTGGGGGGCCCTGGGGCACACGGGTCCACAGTTTGGGGGGGCCCTGGGGCACACGGGTCCACAGTTTGGGGGGCCCTGGGGCACACAGGTCCACAGTTTGGGGGGCCCTGGGGCACACAGGTCCACAGTTTGGGGGGCCCTGGGGCACACGGGTCCACAGTTTGGGGGCCCCTGGGTGTCTGCCTCCGTCATGTCTCTCTGTCCTCTTCCTCCAGGTCTGATGTGGCTTTGTTGATCCGCTCTTGGAGACGTCGGCTTCGCTCGTGTCCAACATGTCCAAGAGCCGGGGCGCGGAGACGGTGAAGGTGGTGGTCCGCTGCCGCCCCATGAACGAGAAGGAGAGCGCCGCCAAGTACGAGCGCGTGGTCTCGGTGGACGTCAAACTGGGACAGATCGTGGTCAGAAACCCCCGGGACGTGTCCAACCACGACGTGCCCAAGGTCTTCACCTTCGACTCCGTCTACGACTGGAACTCCAAGCAGATCGACCTGTACGACGAGACCTTCCGCCCGCTCGTCGACTCGGTGCTGTTCGGCTTCAACGGCACCATCTTCGCCTACGGACAAACGGGAACGGGCAAGACCTACACCATGGAAGGCGTTCGGAACGACGCCGAGCGAAGGGGCGTCATCCCCAACTCCTTCGAGCACATCTTCACGCACATCTCGCGCTCGCAGAACCAGCAGTACCTCGTCCGGGCGTCCTATCTGGAAATCTACCAGGAGGAGATCCGCGACCTGCTGTCCAAAGACCAGCTGCGGCGCCTGGAGCTGCGCGAGCGCCCCGACACCGGCGTCTACGTCAAGGACCTCTCGTCGTTCGTGACCAAGAGCGTGCGGGAGATCGAGCACGTGATGAACGTGGGCAACCAGAACCGCTCGGTGGGCTCGACCAACATGAACGAGCACAGTTCCCGCTCGCACGCCATCTTCGTGATCACGGTGGAGTGCAGCGAGCTGGGCGTGGACGGCGAGAACCACATCCGCGTGGGCAAGCTCAACCTGGTGGACCTGGCGGGCAGCGAGCGGCAGACCAAGACCGGGGCGCAGGGCGAGCGGCTGAAGGAGGCCACCAAGATCAACCTGTCGCTGTCGGCGCTCGGCAACGTCATCTCGGCGCTGGTGGACGGGCGGAGCAGCCACATCCCGTACCGGGACTCCAAGCTCACGCGACTGCTGCAGGTACGAGCGCGCCAGGGTCTAATGTATACGTACGAGCCAGAGTCGAATGTGTACGTACGAGCCAGAGTCGAATGTGTACGTACGAGCCAGAGTCGAATGTGTACGTACGAGCCAGAGTCGAATGTGTACGTACGAGCCAGAGTCGAATGTGTACGTACGAGCCAGAGTCGAATGTGTACGTACGAGCCAGAGTCGAATGTGTACGTACGAGCCAGAGTCGAATGTGTACGTACGAGCCAGAGTCGAATGTGTACGTACGAGCCAGAGTCGAATGTGTACGTACGAGCCAGAGTCGAATGTGTACGTACGAGCCAGAGTCGAATGTGTACGTACGAGCCAGAGTCGAATGTGTACGTACGAGCCAGAGTCGAATGTGTACGTACGAGCCAGAGTCGAATGTGTACGTACGAGCCAGAGTCGAATGTGTACGTACGAGCCAGAGTCGAATGTATACGTACGAGCCAGAGTCGAATGTGTACGTACGAGCCAGAGTCGAATGTATACGTACGAGCCAGTCGACTGTGTACGTACGAGCCAGAGTCGAATGTGTACGTACGAGCCAGAGTCGAATGTATACGTACGAGCCAGAGTCGAATGTGTACGTACGAGCCAGAGTCGAATGTGTACGTACGAGCCAGAGTCGAATGTGTACGTACGAGCCAGAGTCGAATGTGTACGTACGAGCCAGAGTCGAATGTGTACGTACGAGCCAGAGTCGAATGTGTACGTACGAGCCAGAGTCGAATGTGTACGTACGAGCCAGAGTCGAATGTGTACGTACGAGCCAGAGTCGAATGTGTACGTACGAGCCAGAGTCGAATGTGTACGTACGAGCCAGAGTCGAATGTGTACGTACGAGCCAGAGTCGAATGTGTACGTACGAGCCAGAGTCGAATGTGTACGTACGAGCCAGAGTCGAATGTGTACGTACGAGCCAGAGTCGAATGTGTACGTACGAGCCAGAGTCGAATGTGTACGTACGAGCCAGAGTCGAATGTGTACGTACGAGCCAGAGTCGAATGTGTACGTACGAGCCAGAGTCGAATGTGTACGTACGAGCCAGAGTCGAATGTGTACGTACGAGCCAGAGTCGAATGTGTACGTACGAGCCAGAGTCGAATGTGTACGTACGAGCCAGAGTCGAATGTGTACGTACGAGCCAGAGTCGAATGTGTACGTACGAGCCAGAGTCGAATGTGTACGTACGAGCCAGAGTCGAATGTGTACGTACGAGCCAGAGTCGAATGTATACGTACGAGCCAGAGTCTAATGTATAGGTACGGGCGCGCCAGAGTCTAATGTATAGGTACGGGCGCGCCGGAGTCTAATGTACGGGCGCAAGTCACACCCCGGCCAAAACTATGACAAAAAGTGCGACTTCTCATATTTCTCCCATAACCCAGTCCAAGCACAAACAATGGTGGTTGTGGTTGTTCGGTGGTTGTGACTGTTCGGTGGTTGTGGTTGTTCGGTGGTTGTGGTTGTTCGGTGGTTGTGGGTGGTTGTGGTTGTTCGGTGGTTGTGGTTGTTCGGTGGTTGTGGTTGTTCGGTGGTTGTGGTTGTTCGGTGGTTGTGGGTGGTTGTGGTTGTTCGGTGGTTGTGGTTGTTCGGTGGTTGTGGTTGTTCGGTGGTTGTGGTTGTTCGGTGGTTGTGGTTGTTCGGTGGTTGTGGTTGTTCGGTGGTTGTGGTTGTGACTGTTCGGTGGTTGTGACTGTTCGGTGGTTGTGACTGTTCGGTGGTTGTGGTTGTTCGGTGGTTGTGGTTGTTCGGTGGTTGTGGGTGGTTGTGGTTGTTCAGTGGTTGTGGTTGTTCGGTGGTTGTGGTTGTTCGGTGGTTGTGGTTGTTCGGTGGTTGTGGTTGTTCGGTGGTTGTGGTTGTTCGGTGGTTGTGGTTGTTCGGTGGTTGTGGTTGTTCGGTGGTTGTGGTTGTTCGGTGGTTGTGGTTGTTCGGTGGTTGTGGTTGTTCGGTGGTTGTGGTTGTGACTGTTCGGTGGTTGTGACTGTTAGGTGGTTGTGGCTGTTAGGTGGTTGTGACTGTTAGGTGGTTGTGGTTGTGACTGTTCGGTGGTTGTGGTTGTGACTGTTCGGTGGTTGTGACTGTTCGGTGGTTGTGGTTGTTCGGTGGTTGTGGTTGTTCGGTGGTTGTGGTTGTTCGGTGGTTGTGGTTGTGGTTGTGGTTGTGGTTGTGGTTGTTCGGTGGTTGTGACTGTTCGGTGGTTGTGACTGTTCGGTGGTTGTGACTGTTCGGTGGTTGTGACTGTTCGGTGGTTGTGACTGTTCGGTGGTTGTGACTGTTAGGTGGTTGTGACTGTTAGGTGGTTGTGACTGTTAGGTGGTTGTGACTGTTAGGTGGTTGTGACTGTTAGGTGGTTGTGGTTGTGACTGTTCGGTGGTTGTGGTTGTGACTGTTCGGTGGTTGTGACTGTTAGGTGGTTGTGACTGTTAGGTGGTTGTGGTTGTGACTGTTCGGTGGTTGTGGTTGTGACTGTTCGGTGGTTGTGACTGTTCGGTGGTTGTGGTTGTTCGGTGGTTGTGGTTGTTCGGTGGTTGTGGTTGTTCGGTGGTTGTGGTTGTTCGGTGGTTGTGGTTGTTCGGTGGTTGTGGTTGTTCGGTGGTTGTGACTGTTCGGTGGTTGTGACTGTTCGGTGGTTGTGACTGTTCGGTGGTTGTGACTGTTAGGTGGTTGTGACTGTTAGGTGGTTGTGACTGTTAGGTGGTTGTGACTGTTAGGTGGTTGTGACTGTTAGGTGGTTGTGGTTGTGACTGTTAGGTGGTTGTGGTTGTGACTGTTAGGTGGTTGTGGTTGTGACTGTTCGGTGGTTGTGGTTGTTCGGTGGTTGTGGTTGTTCGGTGGTTGTGGTTGTGGTTGTTCGGTGGTTGTGGTTGTGGTTGTGACTGTTAGGTGGTTGTGGTTGTGACTGTTAGGTGGTTGTGGTTGTGACTGTTAGGTGGTTGTGGTTGTGACTGTTAGGTGGTTGTGGTTGTGACTGTTAGGTGGTTGTGGTTGTGACTGTTCGGTGCTTTCAGGACTCTCTGGGAGGAAACGCTCGCACTGTGATGGTGGCCAACCTGGGCCCCGCCTCCTACAACGTGGAGGAGACGCTGACCACGCTGCGCTACGCTAACCGCGCCAAGAACATCAAGAACAAGCCGCGCATCAACGAGGACCCTAAAGACGCCCTGCTCCGGGAGTTCCAGGAGGAGATCGCCCGCCTCAAGGCCCAACTGCAGAGCCGCTCAGGCAAGAAGAAGAAGAGGAGGGGCCCCCGCAGAGAGTGAGTGACCCCCGGAGAGAGTGAGTGACCCCCGCTTAGAGTGAGTGACCCCCGCTTAGAGTGAGTGACCCCCGCTTAGAGTGAGTGACCCCCGGAGAGAGTGAGTGACCCCCGCTTAGAGTGAGTGACCCCCGGAGAGAGTGAGTGACCCCCGCGGAGAGTGAGTGACCCCCGCGGAGAGTGAGTGACCCCCGCGGAGAGAGTGAGTGACCCCCGCGGAGAGAGTGAGTGACCCCCGCGGAGAGAGTGAGTGACCCCCGCGGAGAGAGTGAGTGACCCCCGCGGAGAGAGTGAGTGACCCCCGCGGAGAGAGTGAGTGACCCCCGCGGAGAGAGTGAGTGACCCCCGCGGAGAGAGTGAGTGACCCCCGGAGAGAGTGAGTGACCCCCGGAGAGAGTGAGTGACCCCCGGAGAGAGAGTGAGTGACCCCCGGGGAGAGTCCCGGGGAGAGTGAGTGAGTGACCCCCGGAGAGAGTGAGTGAGTGACCCCCGGAGAGAGTGAGTGAGTGACCCCCGGAGAGAGTGAGTGAGTGACCCCCGGGGAGAGTGAGTGAGTGACCCCCGGGGAGAGTGAGTGAGTGACCCCCGGGGAGAGTGAGTGAGTGACCCCCGGAGAGAGTGAGTGAGTGACCCCCGGAGAGAGTGAGTGAGTGACCCCCGCGGAGAGTGAGTGACCCCCGCGGAGAGTGAGAGTGACCCCCGCAGAGAGAGAGAGTGACCCCCGCAGAGAGAGAGAGTGACCCCCGCAGAGAGAGAGAGTGACCCCCGCAGAGAGAGAGAGTGACCCCCGCAGAGAGAGAGAGTGACCCCCGCAGAGAGAGAGAGTGACCCCCGCAGAGAGAGTGAGTGACCCCCGGAGAGAGTGAGTGACCCCACTGGATTGAACATTTTGAAACGAGACAAACATCTAAACTCACATCACACATTTGAGTAACTTTTGAAATAACGGTGGGTCATGTTTCCCGTTTGTGTCAGCGATGGCGTGGAGGGCGAGGAGGAGGAGTCTGAGGAGGAGGGCGAGGACGAGGGGGAGGAGCAGGAGATGGAGAAGGGCGACTACTGGAAGAACCAGCAGGAGAAACTGGAGCGAGAGAGAAGAGCCATCATGGAGGACCACAGCCTGGTCGCCGAGGAGAAGCAACGACTGCTGCGCGAGAAGGAGCGCAAGATGGAGGACCTGAAGAAGGAGCGCGAGGCGGGAGAGATGCTCGCCGCCAAAGTCAAGGTGGTTTCTTTGGGCCGAGGCCATGGCCATAACTTTGCCTCTCAAAACTGCTTTAGCAACGTCTTCATCTGCTATTCAAGGATGAACTGTGTGTGAACTGTACTTGAACGGCTTTTCTTATCGAAGGCGATGGAGAGCAAACTTCTGGTTGGAGGGAAGAACATTGTGGACCACACGAATGAGCAGCAGAAGATGTTGGAGCTGAAGAGGCAGGAGATCGCCGAGCAGGTACAGAGTGTGGAGTTTGTATCGACGCGAGTGACGGTCCTTCAGGAGAAACCAATCGTAAAGCCTGTGTTTTCAGAAACGTCGTGAGCGCGAGATGCAGCAGCAGATGGAGGCCAGAGGCGAGGAGACGCTGGAGCTGAAGGGGACGTATACCTCTCTGCATCAGGAAGTCGAGGATAAGACCAAGAAACTCAAGAAGGTACAAGGGTTTCTCTGAAGGGTTTCTCTGCTCCTCTGAAGGGTTTCTCTGCTCCTCTCTGAAGGGTTTCTCTGCTCCTCTGAAGGGTTTCTCTGCTCCTCTCTGAAGGGTCTCTCTGCTCCTCTGAAGGGTTTCTCTGCTCCTCTCTGAAGGGTTTCTCTGCTCCTCTGAAGGGTTTCTCTGCTCCTCTGAAGGGTTTCTCTGCTCCTCTCTGAAGGGTCTCTCTGCTCCTCTCTGAAGGGTCTCTCTGCTCCTCTGAAGGGTTTCTCTGCTCCTCTCTGAAGGGTTTCTCTGCTCCTCTGAAGGGTTTCTCTGCTCCTCTGAAGGGTTTCTCTGCTCCTCTCTGAAGGGTCTCTCTGCTCCTCTGAAGGGTTTCTCTGCTCCTCTCTGAAGGGTTTCTCTGCTCCTCTCTGAAGGGTTTCTCTGCTCCTCTGAAGGGTTTCTCTGCTCCTCTCTGAAGGGTCTCTCTGCTCCTCTGAAGGGTTTCTCTGCTCCTCTCTGAAGGGTTTCTCTGCTCCTCTGAAGGGTTTCTCTGCTCCTCTCTGAAGGGTTTCTCTGCTCCTCTCTGAAGGGTTTCTCTGCTCCTCTCTGAAGGGTCTCTCTGCTCCTCTCTGAAGGGTTTCTCTGCTCCTCTCTGAAGGGTTTCTCTGCTCCTCTCTGAAGGGTTTCTCTGCTCCTCTCTGAAGGGTCTCTCTGCTCCTCTCTGAAGGGTTTCTCTGCTCCTCTCTGAAGGGTTTCTCTGCTCCTCTCTGAAGGGTTTCTCTGCTCCTCTCTGAAGGGTTTCTCTGCTCCTCTCTGAAGGGTTTCTCTGCTCCTCTCTGAAGGGTTTCTCTGCTCCTCTCTGAAGGGTCTCTCTGCTCCTCTCTGAAGGGTCTCTCTGCTCCTCTCTGAAGGGTTTCTCTGCTCCTCTCTGAAGGGTTTCTCTGCTCCTCTCTGAAGGGTCTCTCTGCTCCTCTCTGAAGGGTTTCTCTGCTCCTCTCTGAAGGGTTTCTCTGCTCCTCTCTGAAGGGTTTCTCTGCTCCTCTCTGAAGGGTTTCTCTGCTCCTCTCTGAAGGGTTTCTCTGCTCCTCTCTGAAGGGTTTCTCTGCTCCTCTCTGAAGGGTTTCTCTGCTCCTCTCTGAAGGGTCTCTCTGCTCCTCTCTGAAGGGTTTCTCTGCTCCACTCTGAAGGGTCTCTCTGCTCCTCTCTGAAGGGTTTCTCTGCTCCACTCTGAAGGGTCTCTCTGCTCCTCTCTGAAGGGTTTCTCTGCTCCTCTCTGAAGGGTTTCTCTGCTCCTCTCTGAAGGGTCTCTCTGCTCCTCTCTGAAGGGTCTCTCTGCTCCTCTCTGAAGGGTTTCTCTGCTCCTCTCTGAAGGGTTTCTCTGCTCCTCTCTGAAGGGTCTCTCTGCTCCTCTCTGAAGGGTTTCTCTGCTCCTCTCTGAAGGGTTTCTCTGCTCCTCTCTGAAGGGTTTCTCTGCTCCTCTCTGAAGGGTTTCTCTGCTCCTCTCTGAAGGGTTTCTCTGCTCCTCTCTGAAGGGTTTCTCTGCTCCTCTCTGAAGGGTTTCTTTTGTGCCGTAGTTGTTTGCGAAGCTTCAGGCTGTGAAAGAGGAAATCCACGACATCCACGAGGACCACATCAGCCATAGACAAGATTTGGAGCAGACGCAGAACGAGCTCATCAGAGACCTCAAGCTCAAGTGAGAACGCTCAATGTGACTGTGCCTCATAGAGACTATTTCTATTCTCAATGTGGACGATTAGAGGACTTATTTATTTAAAGTGCTGAGCAAATTTAAAATACGCCTTAAGCATAAAACAATGTCGGCTCTTTACGATGGTCCAACATCCGGACTTTGGACAGAGGGGTCAGACAGGGCTGTGCTTGGTCTCTCCTCCTGTTTGTTTTGTATCTGTCAATCAAAATGAATCCAGGGTTTTAATGTCACGGCCAATATTTGAATCAAACTGTTGTTAAATCCAGAGAAAAGCACTTCTTCCTGTTTGAGGAGTGGAATAAAACCATCTCCAGACTTATGTGGCAAAAAAACAACTCTAATCTGATTTTAAAAACTTTACAGTTATGAAAGAAAAGGAGGCGGGGTTTGCCTATATTTCAGCTCCAATCAGAGCGTAACACCCTCAAAGTCAAGTAAAGGTTGCATATGTGAGACGATTAGAGCTTCTCTGGTCGGTTAGCGATAATATTTATTACTACTTATGGCAAATACTACAATAATCCAATAATGTCTTATAAAAACACAAGCTGCAATAAATCAGTGTCAGAACGTAATATTTGTTGTAGTATTTAGTAATTCACAGTGACTTCTCCAACTGTCTCAGAATCAGAATAATGACGCGACACGTTTAACTCGTCAGGAAGCTGATCATCGAGAACTTCCTTCCTCTGGAGGAGAAGAACAAAATGGAGAACCGAGCGTTCTGCGACGAGGACGGCTACTGGAGGCTGCAGCCAATCACACACCTGGAGGAGTAAGTCCCGCCCACACACAGCCTGAAGCCTGTGATTGTAGCTTGTAACGTGCAAGTGTGGCGTGCGAGTGGCGTGCGAGTGTGGCGTGCGAGTGTGGCGTGCGAGTGTGGCGTGCGAGTGTGGCGTGCGAGTGCGAGTGTGGCGTGCGAGTGTGGCGTGCGAGTGCGAGTGTGGCGTGCGAGTGCGAGTGTGGCGTGCGAGTGTGGCGTGCGAGTGTGGCGTGCGAGTGTGGCGTGCGAGTGCGAGTGTGGCGTGCGAGTGGCGTGCGAGTGGCGTGCGAGTGGCGTGCGAGTGGCGTGCGAGTGGCGTGCGAGTGGCGTGCGAGTGTGGCGTGCGAGTGGCGTGCGAGTGGCGTGCGAGTGTGGCGTGCGAGTGGCGTGCGAGTGTGGCGTGCGAGTGCGGGCGTGCGTGCGAGTGCGCGAGTGCGGGCGTGCGAGTGCGGGCGTGCGGGCGTGCGAGTGCGGGCGTGCGAGTGCGGGCGTGCGAGTGCGGGCGTGCGAGTGCGGGCGTGCGAGTGCGGGCGTGCGAGTGTGGCGTGCGAGTGCGGGCGAGTGCGGGCGTGCGAGTGCGGGCGTGCGAGTGCGGGCGTGCGAGTGCGGGCGTGCGAGTGCGGGCGTGCGAGTGCGAGTGTGGCGTGCGAGTGGCGTGCGAGTGTGGCGTGCGAGTGCGGGCGTGCGAGTGCGGGCGTGCGAGTGCGGGCGTGCGAGTGCGGGCGTGCGAGTGCGGGCGTGTGTTAACGCCGCGTGGTGTTGTGTGCAGTGAGCAGCAGAAGCCCCGCCCCTGCGCAGTTGGATACAAACGCCCCCTGAGCCGGCTCTCGTGCGTGACCATGATGATGAAGCCTGACCTCCGACACAAGGTCACCTCCCACTCTGTACTTGTGTCTCTGATAATGACCGTCTGCTGACCGCCCTGTGGTCTACTGACCGTCGTGTCGTGCGGTCTACTGACCGCTGTGCGGTCTGTTTCCAGGCCGATAACCTGCAGACGGTGGAGCTGGACCTTCCCTCGCGCAGCACCAGAGATTACCAGGAGCCCGTGATCGCTCCCAAAGTGGCGGCGGCGCTGGAGGACGCGCTCAGGGACGAGGAGGAGATCCAGGTGGACGCGGCGCACATCGGCCTGGCACTGCCCCACGGCGGTGGTCAGGGGGCGGGCAGCAGAGCGGGCAGCGCCAACAGCCTCAAGAGGAACAAGAACGCCGGGTCAGTTTCACTTCCACAAGCGCTTCATGGTTAGAGATTTGTGAGTTTGAGTCATGCGTCTGAACATGTCAGTTCAGTCTCCACCACGAGGGTTCCTCAGAGTGGTTTGTATCAGATCCACAGCTTCAGTGTAGAACGTGAGAGCGCCTCCTGCTGGACCACGCCCCTCTTATGTCTGCCCCTGTGTGAGGAGGAGTCAAGTCTGTTCAGAGGCCACGCCCCTCTTATGTCTGCCCCTGTGTGAGGAGGAGTCAAGTCTGTTCAGAGGCCACGCCCCTCTTATGTCTGCCCCTGTGGGAGGAGGAGTCAAGTCTGTTCAGAGGCCACGCCCCTCTTATGTCTGCCCCTGTGTGAGGAGGAGTCAAGTCTGTTCAGAGGCCACGCCCCTCTTATGTCTGCCCCTGTGTGAGGAGGAGTCAAGTCTGTTCAGAGGCCACGCCCCTCTTATGTCTGCCCCTGTGTGAGGAGGAGTCAAGTCTGTTCAGAGGCCACGCCCCTCTTATGTCTGCCCCTGTGTGAGGAGGAGTCAAGTCTGTTCAGAGGCCACGCCCCTCTTATGTCTGCCCCTGTGTGAGGAGGAGTCAAGTCTGTTCAGAGGCCACGCCCCTCTTATGTCTGCCCCTGTGTGAGGAGGAGTCAAGTCTGTTCAGAGGCCACGCCCCTCTTATGTCTGCCCCTGTGTGAGGAGGAGTCAAGTCTGTTCAGAGGCCACGCCCCTCTTATGTCTGCCCCTGTGTGAGGAGGAGTCAAGTCTGTTCAGAGGCCACGCCCCTCTTATGTCTGCCCCTGTGTGAGGAGGAGTCAAGTCTGTTCAGAGGCCACGCCCCTCTTATGTCTGCCCCTGTGTGAGGAGGAGTCAAGTCTGTTCAGAGGCCACGCCCCTCTTATGTCTGCCCCTGTGTGAGGAGGAGTCAAGTCTGTTCAGAGGCCACGCCCCTCTTATGTCTGCCCCTGTGTGAGGAGGAGTCAAGTCTGTTCAGAGGCCACGCCCCTCTTATGTCTGCCCCTGTGGGAGGAGGAGTCAAGTCTGTTCAGAGGCCACGCCCCTCTGATTTCTGATATTCATAACCTGGTCCAACACAAACACCGTAACCACAACAACCGACTGTCGCCGATGCAGAGCTAGCTTAGACGTAGCATCGCCAGCGTGGCTCTCGTGGCGTGACCCGCACCGAGCGCTTATTTCACTTTGTGTCAATGTGCAAAAGATGAGCGTTTGCTGATGTCACATGACTCCCTTTGCCCCGCCCCTTTGCTCCGCCCCTTCCTCATTATTCCTGAACCGTTTTGTTTTTTCTGTCACAGGCGACCGAGAACGGGCAAGAAGTCGAGCACGCCCACGTCTCCGTGCGACGCCTCCAGCCCCGCCCCTCCCTTTTACCCACGCCCCCGCGGCCTGGTGCCTAAATGACCCCTGACCTCCTCTCGACCGCTGACCTCTTCTCGCTGCACCCGCCCACTTTAGCACTGAGCCACGCCTCTTACAGGTTTAGTGCCTCAAACCGCTACCACCGCCTTCAACGACACGAGACACACACACCAGGACACACACAAGACACACACACCAGGACACACACAAGACACACACACCAGGACACACACAAACACACACACAAACACACACACACACAAGACACACACACAAGACACACACACAAGACACACACACAAGACACACACACCAGGACACACACAAGACACACACAAGACACACACACCAGGACACACACAAGACACACACACCAGGACACACACAAGACACACACACCAGGACACACACAAGACACACACACCAGGACACACACAAGACACACACACCAGGAAACACACACACACCAGGACACACACAAGACACACACACCAGGACACACACAAGACACACACACCAGGACACACACAAGACACACACACCAGGACACACACAAGACACACACACCAGGACACACACCAAGACACACACACCAGGACACACACAAGACACACACAAGACACACACACCAGGACACACACAAACACACACACACACCAGGACACACACACACCAGGACACACACACACACAGACACACACACACACCAGGACACACACACACACACCAGGACACACACACACCAGGACACACACACACACACCAGGACACACACACACCAGGACACACACACACCAGGACACACACACACCAGGACACACACACACCAGGACACACACACACACACACAGACACACACACACACCAGGACACACACACACCAGGACACACACACACCAGGACACACACACACCAGGACACACACACACACAGACACACACACACACCAGGACACACACACACCAGGACACACACACACACAGACACACACACACACCAGGACACACACACACCAGGACACACACACACACAGACACACACACAGACACACACACACACCAGGACACACACACACCAGGACACACACACACCAGGACACACACACACCAGGACACACACACACACAGACACACACACAGACACACACACACACCAGGACACACACACACCAGGACACACACACACCAGGACACACACACACACAGACACACACACACACCAGGACACACACACACACAGACACACACACAGACACACACACACACCAGGACACACACACACCAGGACACACACACACCAGGACACACACACACACAGACACACACACACACCAGGACACACACACACCAGGACACACACACACACAGACACACACACAGACACACACACACACCAGGACACACACACACCAGGACACACACACACCAGGACACACACACACCAGGACACACACACACCAGGACACACACACACACAGACACACACACAGACACACACACCAGGACACACACACACCAGGACACACACACACACAGACACACACACACACCAGGACACACACACACACAGACACACACACAGACACACACACACACCAGGACACACACACACCAGGACACACACACACACACCACGACACAAGCATGACACACACAACACAAACGACAACCGTCTGTTTGCGCACTGTTAGCATGCTAATGTCTGTTAGCTTCACTGGACTGAGGACTGCTCTTGAGCTTTAAGGCCCCATGGGAACTGTTATTATGGGTCAGTCTGCTGTTTCTAACTTTGACCCCTTTAGAATCCGGGTCAAGCGCCGCACAGCGGTCTGATTTTGACCCAGGAGCTGCTTTATATCCACTGAGCCTGGAGCATCATACAGTGTGATTTGTGTCTCTCACAGTGGAAACGCACCTACGATGAACCGTCCAGACGCTCCAGACCACACGGCAGAGATTTGACCTTTGACCTACAAACTCTCGCTTTTTACTGACACACATCTGTTCCGACCGCTCGGCTTCTCGTGCCTTAAACTGTGCGGTTCTCGTCTTCGCACGGATGAAATGATGAAGACGATGTGTTCTGGTCGTTCTCTGAGGTCAGAGGTCACAGACTGCAGGAACCAATCGTTCTCTGAGGTCAGAGGTCACAGACTGCAGGAACCGGTGGACGAAGGGCGGAGCCTGTCCAAGCTCATCCACGCTAGCAGTTTTAGCGGCTAAGTTACACATTTGAGCGCGCGGTTCATGGCGACTGCCGAGCCAATCAGGAGCCAGGTTGTAGAAGGTACACGCCCCTTCCCTCTGAGAACGGCGGCTCCCGATTGGTCCGTTCTCGGGGTCACGCTTGAGTCCCAGAAGCAGCAGATGTTTCAAAAGAACGTGAAAGCTTTGGCTAACGAGCTAACGAGCTAACGGGCTAGTGGACTAGTCCACTCATTTATACGGACAGAACGTGGACAGCGCCTCCTCGTGGACAGAACGTGAACAGCGCCTCCTCGTGGACAGAACGTGAACAGCGCCTCCTCGTGGACAGAACGTGAACAGCGCCTCCTCGTGGACAGAACGTGAACAGCGCCTCCTCGTGGACAGAACGTGGACAGCGCCTCCTCGTGGACAGAACGTGGACAGCGCCTCCTCGTGGACAGAACGTGGACAGCGCCTCCTCGTGGACAGAACGTGAACAGCGCCTCCTCGTGGACAGAACGTGGACAGCGCCTCCTCGTGGACAGAACGTGAACAGCGCCTCCTCGTGGACAGAACGTGAACAGCGCCTCCTCGTGGACAGAACGTGAACAGCGCCTCCTCGTGGACAGAACGTGAACAGCGCCTCCTCGTGGACAGAACGTGGACAGCGCCTCCTCGTGGACAGAACGTGGACAGCGCCTCCTCGTGGACAGAACGTGATGTACAAAGTGTAAATGAAATAAAACGTCAGAGTTTGAATGACTAAAATGACAAAAATGACATTTGTTCTTTTTTACCCTTTGACTTGACGCTGCAGTGACAGGGACAGAGACGGGGACGGGGACAGATGTCACTTCAACTCATGTTTGACTCAAACATTCAGGATTATTCTCCATCTCTGACATATTTATTTTATTTGGTTGAAAATATGTCACAAAACAAATATATTTAATCTTCTCAGTTGAAACACATTTTTGAACCAAACAAAGGTAAATCTGTGGCTTTTGGAGAGAATGTTTATGAATAAAGTGTTTTAGAGTCTTCTCTTCAGAATGTCACATGTTCAGGTCAAATATGTCATAAATCATGTGTCAATATTTAAACTTATTATATTCACCCACTTTGATAAACTCATGTCAATATCATGTTCTTTCATCAAATAGATTGTTTTATTTTTGGAGCTTTGTAATTTATCCTGTACATTTTTGTCTTTGATGAAACCGCTTTATTTTTAGATTTAAATGTTTTGCATGAGATTTAAAGTTTTATTGACGTTTCTCACTGAACCACATCATAAACATCATAAACACAAACATCATAAACACAAACAAACACAAACATCATAAACAAACATCACAAACATCATAAACACAAACATAAACATAAACATAAACACAAACATCATAAACATAAACATAAACACAAACATCATAAACACAAACAAACACAAACATCATAAACAAACATCACAAACATCATAAACACAAACATCATAAACACAAACATCATAAACACAAACATCATAAACACAAACATCATAAACACAAACATCATAAACACAAACATCATAAACACAAACATCATAAACACAAACATCATAAACACAAACATCATAAACATAAACATCATAAACACAAACATCATAAACATCATAAACACAAACATCATAAACACAAACATCATAAACATAAACATAAACACAAACATCATAAACACAAACATCATAAACACAAACATCATAAACACAAACATCATAAACACAAACATCATAAACATAAACATCATAAACACAAACATCATAAACACAAACATCATAAACACAAACATAAACACAAACATCATAAACATAAACATCATAAACACAAACATCATAAACATCATAAACACAAACATCATAAACATAAACACAAACATCATAAACATAAACACAAACATCATAAACATAAACATCCATCCATCCATTTTCTACCGCTTGTTCCCTTTCGGGGTCGCGGGTGACTGGAGCCTATCCCAGTGACTTCGGGCCTTAGGCGGGGTACACCCTGGACAGTGGCCATCATAAACATAAACATCATAAACACAAACATCATAAACATAAACATCATAAACATAAACATCATAAACACAAACATCATAAACATAAACATCATAAACATAAACATCATAAACACAAACATCATAAACATAAACATCATAAACATAAACATCATAAACAGAAACATAAACACAAACATCATAAACAGAAACATAAACATCATAAACATAAACATCATAAACACAAACATAAACATCATAAACATAAACATCATAAACAGAAACATCATAAACACAAACATCATAAACATAAACATCATAAACACAAACATCATAAACATAAACATCATAAACATCATAAACATAAACATCATAAACATAAACATCATAAACACAAACATAAACATCATAAACACAAACATCATAAACACAAACATCATAAACAGAAACATCATAAACACAAACATCATAAACACAAACATCATAAACACAAACATCATAAACAGAAACATAAACAGAAACATCATAAACAGAAACATCATAAACACAAACATCATAAACATAAACATCATAAACATAAACATCATAAACATCATAAACATCATAAACATAAACATCATAAACACAAACATCATAAACACAAACATCATAAACACAAACATAAACACAAACAGAAACATCATAAACATCATAAACATAAACATCATAAACATAAACATCATAAACACAAACATAAACATCATAAACATAAACATCATAAACACAAACATCATAAACACAAACATCATAAACATAAACATCATAAACACAAACATAAACATCATAAACCTAAACATCATAAACACAAACATAAACATAAACATCATAAACACAAACATCATAAACATAAACATCATAAACATAAACATCATAAACATCATAAACATAAACATCATAAACATAAACATCATAAACACAAACATCATAAACACAAACAGAAACATCATAAACATAAACATCATAAACATAAACATCATAAACATAAACATCATAAACATAAACATCATAAACACAAACAGAAACATCATAAACATAAACATCATAAACATAAACATCATAAACACAAACATAAACATCATAAACATAAACATCATAAACACAAACATCATAAACACAAACATCATAAACATAAACATCATAAACACAAACATAAACATCATAAACATAAACATCATAAACACAAACATCATAAACATAAACATCATAAACACAAACATCATAAACATAAACATCATAAACATAAACATCATAAACATCATAAACATCATAAACATAAACATCATAAACATCATAAACATAAACATCATAAACATCATAAACAGAAACATCATAAACATAAACATCATAAACACAAACATAAACATCATAAACATAAACATCATAAACACAAACATCATAAACATAAACATCATAAACACAAACATAAACATCATAAACATAAACATCATAAACACAAACATCATAAACATAAACATCATAAACATAAACATCATAAACACAAACATCATAAACACAAACATCATAAACATAAACATCATAAACACAAACATCATAAACATAAACATCATAAACACAAACATCATAAACACAAACATCATAAACATAAACATCATAAACATAAACATCATAAACACAAACATCATAAACACAAACATCATAAACATAAACATCATAAACATAAACATCATAAACATAAACATCATAAACATAAACATCATAAACATAAACATCATAAACACAAACATCATAAACATAAACATCATAAACATAAACATCATAAACAGAAACATAAACACAAACATCATAAACAGAAACATCATAAACATCATAAACATAAACATCATAAACACAAACATAAACATCATAAACATAAACATCATAAACAGAAACATCATAAACACAAACATCATAAACATAAACATCATAAACACAAACATCATAAACATAAACATCATAAACAGAAACATCATAAACACAAACATAAACATCATAAACACAAACATCATAAACACAAACATCATAAACAGAAACATAAACAGAAACATCATAAACAGAAACATCATAAACACAAACATCATAAACATAAACATCATAAACATAAACATCATAAACATCATAAACATCATAAACATAAACATCATAAACACAAACATCATAAACACAAACATCATAAACACAAACATAAACACAAACAGAAACATCATAAACATCATAAACATAAACATCATAAACATAAACATCATAAACACAAACATAAACATCATAAACATAAACATCATAAACACAAACATCATAAACACAAACATCATAAACATAAACATCATAAACACAAACATAAACATCATAAACCTAAACATCATAAACACAAACATCATAAACATAAACATCATAAACACAAACATCATAAACATAAACATCATAAACATAAACATCATAAACATCATAAACATAAACATCATAAACACAAACATCATAAACACAAACATAAACACAAACAGAAACATCATAAACATAAACATCATAAACATAAACATCATAAACACAAACATAAACATCATAAACATAAACATCATAAACACAAACATCATAAACACAAACATCATAAACATAAACATCATAAACACAAACATAAACATCATAAACATAAACATCATAAACACAAACATCATAAACATAAACATCATAAACACAAACATCATAAACATAAACATCATAAACATAAACATCATAAACATAAACATCATAAACATCATAAACATCATAAACATCATAAACATCATAAACATAAACATCATAAACATCATAAACAGAAACATCATAAACATAAACATCATAAACACAAACATAAACATCATAAACATAAACATCATAAACACAAACATCATAAACATAAACATCATAAACACAAACATAAACATCATAAACATAAACATCATAAACACAAACATCATAAACATAAACATCATAAACATAAACATCATAAACACAAACATCATAAACACAAACATCATAAACATAAACATCATAAACACAAACATCATAAACATAAACATCATAAACACAAACATCATAAACACAAACATCATAAACACAAACATCATAAACACAAACATCATAAACACAAACATCATAAACATAAACATCATAAACATAAACATCATAAACACAAACATCATAAACACAAACATCATAAACACAAACATCATAAACATAAACATCATAAACATCATAAACATCATAAACATAAACATCATAAACATCATAAACATAAACATCATAAACATCATAAACAGAAACATCATAAACATAAACATCATAAACACAAACATAAACATCATAAACATAAACATCATAAACACAAACATCATAAACATAAACATCATAAACACAAACATAAACATCATAAACATAAACATCATAAACACAAACATCATAAACATAAACATCATAAACATAAACATCATAAACATAAACATCATAAACACAAACATAAACATCATAAACATAAACATCATAAACATAAACATCATAAACACAAACATCATAAACATAAACATCATAAACACAAACATCATAAACATAAACATCATAAACACAAACATCATAAACACAAACATCATAAACACAAACATCATAAACATAAACATCATAAACATAATAAACACAAACATCATAAACACAAACATCATAAACATAAACATCATAAACATAAACATCATAAACAGAAACATCATAAACATAAACATCATAAACACAAACATCATAAACATAAACATCATAAACATAAACATCATAAACAGAAAAGATCAAACTGATTTTATTGGAATCACTTTAATAAACATTTACCACACGCCCCCTGGAGGACACGCCCCCTGGAGGACACGCCCCCTGGAGGACACACCCCCTGGAGGACACGCCCCCTGGAGGACACGCCCCCTGAAGGACACGCCCCTGGAGGACACGCCCCCTGGAGGACACACCCCCTGGAGGACACGCCCCCTGGAGGACACGCCCCCTGAAGGACACGCCCCTGGAGGACACGCCCCCCTGGAGGACACGCCCCTGGAGGACACGCCCCCTGGAGGACACGCCCCCTGGAGGACACGCCCCCCTGGAAGACACGCCCCCTGGAAGACACGCCCCCTGGAGGACACGCCCCCTGGAGGACACGCCCCCTGAAGGACACGCCCCCTGGAGGACACGCCCCCTGGAGGACACGCCCCCTGGAGGACACGCCCCTGGAGGACACGCCCCCCTGGAGGACACGCCCCTGGAGGACACGCCCCCTGGAGGACACGCCCCCTGGAGGACACACCCCCTGGAGGACACGCCCCTGGAGGACACGCCCCCTGAAGGACACGCCCCTGGAGGACACGCCCCCCTGGAGGACACGCCCCTGGAGGACACGCCCCCTGGAGGACACGCCCCCTGGAGGACACGCCCCCTGGAGGACACACCCCCTGGAGGACACGCCCCCTGGAGGACACGCCCCCTGAAGGACACGCCCCTGGAGGACACGCCCCCTGGAGGACACACCCCCTGGAGGACACGCCCCCTGGAGGACACGCCCCCTGAAGGACACGCCCCTGGAGGACACGCCCCCCTGGAGGACACGCCCCTGGAGGACACGCCCCCTGGAGGACACGCCCCCTGGAGGACACGCCCCCCTGGAAGACACGCCCCCTGGAAGACACGCCCCCTGGAGGACACGCCCCCTGGAGGACACGCCCCCTGAAGGACACGCCCCCTGGAGGACACGCCCCCTGGAGGACACGCCCCCTGGAGGACACGCCCCTGGAGGACACGCCCCCCTGGAGGACACGCCCCTGGAGGACACGCCCCCTGGAGGACACGCCCCCTGGAGGACACACCCCCTGGAGGACACGCCCCTGGAGGACACGCCCCCTGAAGGACACGCCCCTGGAGGACACGCCCCCCTGGAGGACACGCCCCTGGAGGACACGCCCCCTGGAGGACACGCCCCCTGGAGGACACGCCCCCTGGAGGACACACCCCCTGGAGGACACGCCCCCTGGAGGACACGCCCCCTGAAGGACACGCCCCTGGAGGACACGCCCCCTGGAGGACACACCCCCTGGAGGACACGCCCCCTGGAGGACACGCCCCCTGAAGGACACGCCCCTGGAGGACACGCCCCCCTGGAGGACACGCCCCTGGAGGACACGCCCCCTGGAGGACACGCCCCCTGGAGGACACGCCCCCCTGGAAGACACGCCCCCTGGAAGACACGCCCCCTGGAGGACACGCCCCCTGGAGGACACGCCCCCTGGAGGACACGCCCCTGGAGGACACGCCCCCCTGGAGGACACGCCCCTGGAGGACACGCCCCCTGGAGGACACGCCCCCTGGAGGACACACCCCCTGGAGGACACGCCCCTGGAGGACACGCCCCCTGAAGGACACGCCCCTGGAGGACACGCCCCCCTGGAGGACACGCCCCTGGAGGACACGCCCCCTGGAGGACACGCCCCCTGGAGGACACGCCCCCTGGAGGACACGCCCCCTGAAGGACACGCCCCTGGAGGACACGCCCCCCTGGAGGACACGCCCCTGGAGGACACGCCCCCTGGAGGACACGCCCCCTGGAGGACACGCCCCCCTGGAAGACACGCCCCCTGGAAGACACGCCCCCTGGAGGACACGCCCCCTGGAGGACACGCCCCCTGAAGGACACGCCCCCTGGAGGACACGCCCCCTGGAGGACACGCCCCCTGGAGGACACGCCCCCTGAAGGACACGCCCCTGGAGGACACGCCCCCCTGGAGGACACGCCCCTGGAGGACACGCCCCCTGGAGGACACGCCCCCTGGAGGACACACCCCCTGGAGGACACGCCCCCTGGAGGACACGCCCCCTGAAGGACACGCCCCTGGAGGACACGCCCCCCTGGAGGACACGCCCCTGGAGGACACGCCCCCTGGAGGACACGCCCCCTGGAGGACACGCCCCCCTGGAAGACACGCCCGCCCCCTGGAGGACACGCCCCCTGGAGGACACGCCCCCTGGAGGACACGCCCCCTGGAGGACACGCCCCCTGGAGGACACTCATGTGACACGCCCCCTGCAGGACACTCATGTGACACGCCCCCTGCAGGACTCTCATGTGACACGCCCCCTGCAGGACACTCATGTGACACGCCCCCTGCAGGACACTCATGTGACACGCCCCCTGCAGGACACTCTCATGTGACACGCCCCCTGCAGGACACTCATGTGACACGCCCCCTGCAGGACACTCATGTGACACGCCCCCTGCAGGACACTCATGTGTCACGCCCCCTGCAGGACACTCATGTGACACGCCCCCTGCAGGACACTCATGTGACACGCCCCCTGCAGGACACTCTCATGTGACACGCCCCCTGCAGGACACTCTCATGTGACACGCCCCCTGCAGGACACTCTCATGTGACACGCCCCCTGCAGGACACTCATGTGACACGCCCCCTGCAGGACACTCATGTGACACGCCCCCTGCAGGACACTCATGTGACACGCCCCCTGCAGGACACTCATGTGACACGCCCCCTGCAGGACACTCTCATGTGACACGCCCCCTGCAGGACACTCTCATGTGACACGCCCCCTGCAGGACACTCATGTGACACGCCCCCTGCAGGACACTCATGTGACACGCCCCCTGCAGGACACTCTCATGTGACACGCCCCCTGCAGGACACTCATGTGACACGCCCCCTGCAGGACACTCATGTGACACGCCCCCTGCAGGACACTCTCATGTGACACGCCCCCTGCAGGACACTCATGTGACACGCCCCCTGCAGGACACTCATGTGACACGCCCCCTGCAGGACACTCATGTGACACGCCCCCTGCAGGACACTCATGTGACACGCCCCCTGCAGGACACTCATGTGACACGCCCCCTGCAGGACACTCATGTGACACGCCCCCTGCAGGACACTCTCATGTGACACGCCCCCTGCAGGACACTCTCATGTGACACGCCCCCTGCAGGACACTCTCATGTGACACGCCCCCTGCAGGACACTCATGTGACACGCCCCCTGCAGGACACTCATGTGACACGCCCCCTGCAGGACACTCATGTGACACGCCCCCTGCAGGACACTCATGTGACACGCCCCCTGCAGGACTCTCATGTGACACGCCCCCTGCAGGACACTCATGTGACACGCCCCCTGCAGGACACTCTCATGTGACACGCCCCCTGCAGGACACTCTCATGTGACACGCCCCCTGCAGGACACTCATGTGACACGCCCCCTGCAGGACACTCATGTGACACGCCCCCTGCAGGACTCTCATGTGACACGCCCCCTGCAGGACACTCATGTGACACGCCCCCTGCAGGACACTCTCATGTGACACGCCCCCTGCAGGACACTCTCATGTGACACGCCCCCTGCAGGACACTCATGTGACACGCCCCCTGCAGGACACGCCCCCTGGAGTCAAAACGACTTCGTAGCCAAAATGTGAAGTTTCATGTAAATCTTTGTCTCTGGGACTTGTTTGTTTCACATGTTTGTGTTTATGTTTATGTTAATGTTTGTGTTTATGTTTGTGTCTTTTCACTGATTAAAGACAATTCTAAAATATCAAATGTGTTTGTGGTTAATATTAATATCAGATTCTTTTGTCATAAATGTAAATCCGATCTGGACGATGGATCCAAGATGGCGCCGGTCCAACACTCTACTGCCCCCTACAGTCTGTGTGTGTGTGTGTGTTAGTGTGTGTTAGTGTGTGTTAGTGTGTGTGTGAGTGTGTCTGTGTGTTAGTGTGTGTGTTAGTGTGTGTGTGAGTGTGTGTGTGTGTGTTAGTGTGTGTGTGTGTGTGTGTGTGTGTGTTTGTTAGTGTGTGTGTGTGTGTGTCTGTGTGTTAGTGTGTGTGTGTGTTAGTGTGTGTTAGTGTGTGTGTGTGTGTGTTAGTGTGTGTGTGTGTGTGTCTGTGTATGTGTGTGTGTGTTAGTGTGTGTGTGTGTGTGTGTGTTAGTGTGTGTGTGTGTTAGTGTGTGTGTGTGTGTGTGTGTGTGTGTGTGTTAGTGTGTGTGTGAGTGTGTGTGTGTGTGTGCGAATGTGTGTGTGTGTTAGTGTGTGTGTGTGTTAGTGTGTGTGTGTGTGCGACTGTGTGTGTGTGTGTGTGAGTGTGTGTTAGTGTGTGTGTGTGTGTGTGTGTGCGACTGTGTGTGTGTGTGTGTGTGGTGTGTGTGTGAGTGTGTGCGACTGTGTGTGTGTGTGTGTGTGAGTGTGTGTTTGTTGTTGTTGTTGTTGTTGGTTTAAAGAAGATGAAACGAGATGAAAAGAACAGTTTATTTCATCTTTGACAGAAACATTGATTTGCACCAGTTTTTAATTATTACAGATAAAATTCAGGGACTGATGAGGAGGAGAGACATTCAGAGGAAGTGCCACACATGAGTCTCAAACGGAGGGACGCAGACCAGCAGCCACTGCTACTGTGACTCTGGTCCAGACCCTGGTCCAGACCCTGGACACAGATGTTTGTCATGTTCAGGAGGTAAAAAGACAAACATTTAAAACAGATTTAAACCTCATTTCAACACTAAAAACATTCATGTTCTTCTTTATCTGGAGCTGGAGCTCTCCAGTTCCTACACAACGTCCAGAACGTTCTGGACGTTGTGTTCACGTTTGTTTAAATCCAGAAGCAGAATTACTCTGAATTAGACTGAATATTCTAAAAATTCAAGTTTCAAACAAGTTTTATTTTCAGCGTTTAAGAGTCAGAGTTACTCCAGCTCCGCCTTTAGCTCCGCCTTTAACTCCAGCTCCGCCTTTAGCTCCGCCTTTAGCTCCGCCTTTAACTCCAGCTCCGCCTTTAGCTCCGCCTTTAGCTCCGCCTTTAACTCCAGCTCCGCCTTTAGCTCCGCCTTTAACTCCAGCTCCGCCTTTAGCTCCGCCTTTAACTCCAGCTCCGCCTTTAGCTCCGCCTTAAACTGCAGCTCTGCACGGACAGGCAGGGGCGGGCAGGGGCGGGCAGGGGCGGGCAGGGGCGGTCGAGGTCCAGGTTTGGCACAAAACGTGAAAACCAAGCAGAAAAGAGGCAGAGAAATCACTTTAAGACGTTTCTGCCTCTTTTTACGCACATTTTTAATCGTTTTAATTATCGAAAATATATTACAATGATTATGTGACTTTATCGTTCTGTTCAACACTGAGACTTTAAATACATTCTTAAACATGAAGGTAAAAGTACAACAAGGGACGGAGAGAAAGTACTTTTGATGCTAATTATGTCCTGGTCCTTAGACCTGGTTTAGAACAGAACAAAGTGAGCCGTCTCCTCAGAGCAGTTTGGAGCGTTCATGATTTTGTGATTGTTTTCCTCCTCGTTTCCTCCTCGTTTCCATGACGACCGGGCGTGTTAAAAGGTGATGCAGTCCATGACGTGTATCTGCAGCGTGTCCATGTCCGGGGCCTGGTACTTGCACTTGGGGCAGCACAGGTCAGGGATCTCCTCTGAGGCCGAGGCCTGGTCGCCCGGGGCAACGCCCTGACCCCTGAAGGAGGAGGGGGGAGGGGCCGTGTGGAAGGGGAACACACCTGGAAGTGAGAGAGAAAAGTTACATGTTGTCTCTTTAAATGTTTCCTCTGGAGAGGAAAAGAGCCGCTGTTCAGGCCTCATGGGGGCGCTGTTCAGGCCGCTCAGGCCGCTCAGGCCGCTCAGGCCGCTCAGGCCCAGGACAGAACTGAGAGTGTTGGATTCTGACCTGGAGCTTGTGGAATGTGAGACGCTCGAGCTGGAAAATCATCCAAGTGTCTGAGCTTCATCTGCTCGATCCGCGCGCTGCAAAACACAACCATGACATCTGTTTAGTCAGGCCTAACGAGAGGCTAAACCAGGCCTAACGAGAGGCTAAACCAGGCCTAACGAGAGGCTAAACCAGGCCTAACGAGAGGCTAAACCAGGCCTAACAAGAGGCTAAACCAGGCCTAACGAGAGGCTAAACCAGGCCTAACAAGAGGCTAAACCAGGCCTAACGAGAGGCTAAACCAGGCCTAACGAGAGGCTAAACCAGGCCTAACGAGAGGCTAAACCAGGCCTAACGAGAGGCTAAACCAGGCCTAACGAGAGGCTAAACCAGGCCTAACGAGAGGCTAAACCAGGCCTAACGAGAGGCTAAACCAGGCCTAACGAGAGGCTAAACCAGGCCTAACGAGAGGCTAAACCAGGCCTAACGAGAGGCTAAACCAGGCCTAACGAGAGGCTAAACCAGGCCTAACGAGAGGCTAAACCAGGCCTAACGAGAGGCTAAACCAGGCCTAACGAGAGGCTAAACCAGGCCTAACGAGAGGCTAAACCAGGCCTAACGAGAGGCTAAACCAGGCCTAACGAGAGGCTAAACCAGGCCTAACGAGAGGCTAAACCAGGCCTAACGAGAGACTAAACCAGGCCTAACGAGAGGCTAAACCAGGCCTAACGAGAGGCTAAACCAGGCCTAACGAGAGGCTAAACCAGGCCTAACGAGAGGCTAAACCAGGCCTAACGAGAGGCTAAACCAGGCCTAACGAGAGGCTAAACCAGGCCTAACGAGAGGCTAAACCAGGCCTAACGAGAGGCTAAACCAGGCCTAACGAGAGGCTAAACCAGGCCTAACGAGAGGCTAAACCAGGCCTAACGAGAGGCTAAACCAGGCCTAACGAGAGGCTAAACCAGGCCTAACGAGAGGCTAAACCAGGCCTAACGAGAGGCTAAACCAGGCCTAACGAGAGGCTAAACCAGGCCTAACGAGAGGCTAAACCAGGCCTAACGAGAGGCTAAACCAGGCCTAACGAGAGACTAAACCAGGCCTAACGAGAGGCTAAACCAGGCCTAACGAGAGGCTAAACCAGGCCTAACGAGAGACTAAACCAGGCCTAACGAGAGGCTAAACCAGGCCTAACGAGAGACTAAACCAGGCCTAACGAGAGGCTAAACCAGGCCTAACGAGAGGCTAAACCAGGCCTAACGAGAGGCTAAACCAGGCCTAACGAGAGGCTAAACCAGGCCTAACGAGAGGCTAAACCAGGCCTAACGAGAGGCTAAACCAGGCCTAACGAGAGGCTAAACCAGGCCTAACGAGAGGCTAAACCAGGCCTAACGAGAGGCTAAACCAGGCCTAACAAGAGGCTAAACCAGGCCTAACGAGAGGCTAAACCAGGCCTAACAAGAGGCTAAACCAGGCCTAACGAGAGGCTAAACCAGGCCTAACGAGAGGCTAAACCAGGCCTAACGAGAGGCTAAACCAGGCCTAACGAGAGACTAAACCAGGCCTAACGAGAGGCTAAACCAGGCCTAACGAGAGGCTAAACCAGGCCTAACGAGAGGCTAAACCAGGCCTAACGAGAGACTAAACCAGGCCTAACGAGAGGCTAAACCAGGCCTAACGAGAGGCTAAACCAGGCCTAACGAGAGGCTAAACCAGGCCTAACGAGAGGCTAAACCAGGCCTAACGAGAGGCTAAACCAGGCCTAACGAGAGGCTAACTAACGAGAGGCTAAACCAGGCCTAACGAGAGACTAAACCAGGCCTAACGAGAGGCTAAACCAGGCCTAACGAGAGGCTAAACCAGGCCTAACGAGAGGCTAAACCAGGCCTAACGAGAGGCTAAACCAGGCCTAACGAGAGGCTAAACCAGGCCTAACGAGAGGCTAAACCAGGCCTAACGAGAGACTAAACCAGGCCTAACGAGAGGCTAAACCAGGCCTAACGAGAGGCTAAACCAGGCCTAACGAGAGGCTAAACCAGGCCTAACGAGAGGCTAAACCAGGCCTAACGAGAGGCTAAACCAGGCCTAACGAGAGGCTAAACCAGGCCTAACGAGAGGCTAAACCAGGCCTAACGAGAGGCTAAACCAGGCCTAACGAGAGGCTAAACCAGGCCTAACGAGAGACTAAACCAGGCCTAACGAGAGGCTAAACCAGGCCTAACGAGAGGCTAAACCAGGCCTAACGAGAGGCTAAACCAGGCCTAACGAGAGGCTAAACCAGGCCTAACGAGAGGCTAACTAACGAGAGGCTAAACCAGGCCTAACGAGAGGCTAAACCAGGCCTAACGAGAGACTAAACCAGGCCTAACGAGAGGCTAAACCAGGCCTAACGAGAGGCTAAACCAGGCCTAACGAGAGGCTAAACCAGGCCTAACGAGAGGCTAAACCAGGCCTAACGAGAGGCTAAACCAGGCCTAACGAGAGGCTAAACCAGGCCTAACGAGAGGCTAACTAACGAGAGGCTAAACCAGGCCTAACGAGAGGCTAAACCAGGCCTAACGAGAGGCTAAACCAGGCCTAACGAGAGACTAAACCAGGCCTAACGAGAGGCTAAACCAGGCCTAACGAGAGGCTAAACCAGGCCTAACGAGAGGCTAAACCAGGCCTAACGAGAGGCTAAACCAGGCCTAACGAGAGGCTAAACCAGGCCTAACGAGAGGCTAAACCAGGCCTAACGAGAGGCTAAACCAGGCCTAACGAGAGACTAAACCAGGCCTAACGAGAGGCTAAACCAGGCCTAACGAGAGACTAAACCAGGCCTAACGAGAGGCTAAACCAGGCCTAACGAGAGGCTAAACCAGGCCTAACGAGAGGCTAAACCAGGCCTAACGAGAGGCTAAACCAGGCCTAACGAGAGGCTAAACCAGGCCTAACGAGAGGCTAAACCAGGCCTAACGAGAGGCTAAACCAGGCCTAACGAGAGGCTAAACCAGGCCTAACGAGAGGCTAAACCAGGCCTAACAAGAGGCTAAACCAGGCCTAACGAGAGGCTAAACCAGGCCTAACAAGAGGCTAAACCAGGCCTAACGAGAGGCTAAACCAGGCCTAACGAGAGGCTAAACCAGGCCTAACGAGAGGCTAAACCAGGCCTAACGAGAGACTAAACCAGGCCTAACGAGAGGCTAAACCAGGCCTAACGAGAGGCTAAACCAGGCCTAACGAGAGGCTAAACCAGGCCTAACGAGAGACTAAACCAGGCCTAACGAGAGGCTAAACCAGGCCTAACGAGAGGCTAAACCAGGCCTAACGAGAGGCTAAACCAGGCCTAACGAGAGGCTAAACCAGGCCTAACGAGAGGCTAAACCAGGCCTAACGAGAGGCTAAACCAGGCCTAACGAGAGGCTAACTAACGAGAGGCTAAACCAGGCCTAACGAGAGACTAAACCAGGCCTAACGAGAGGCTAAACCAGGCCTAACGAGAGGCTAAACCAGGCCTAACGAGAGGCTAAACCAGGCCTAACGAGAGGCTAAACCAGGCCTAACGAGAGGCTAAACCAGGCCTAACGAGAGACTAAACCAGGCCTAACGAGAGGCTAAACCAGGCCTAACGAGAGGCTAACTAACGAGAGGCTAAACCAGGCCTAACGAGAGGCTAAACCAGGCCTAACGAGAGACTAAACCAGGCCTAACGAGAGGCTAAACCAGGCCTAACGAGAGGCTAAACCAGGCCTAACGAGAGGCTAAACCAGGCCTAACGAGAGGCTAAACCAGGCCTAACGAGAGGCTAAACCAGGCCTAACGAGAGGCTAAACCAGGCCTAACGAGAGGCTAAACCAGGCCTAACGAGAGACTAAACCAGGCCTAACGAGAGGCTAAACCAGGCCTAACGAGAGACTAAACCAGGCCTAACGAGAGGCTAAACCAGGCCTAACGAGAGGCTAAACCAGGCCTAACGAGAGGCTAAACCAGGCCTAACGAGAGGCTAAACCAGGCCTAACGAGAGGCTAAACCAGGCCTAACGAGAGGCTAAACCAGGCCTAACGAGAGACTAAACCAGGCCTAACGAGAGGCTAAACCAGGCCTAACGAGAGGCTAAACCAGGCCTAACGAGAGGCTAAACCAGGCCTAACGAGAGGCTAAACCAGGCCTAACGAGAGGCTAACTAACGAGAGGCTAAACCAGGCCTAACGAGAGGCTAAACCAGGCCTAACGAGAGACTAAACCAGGCCTAACGAGAGGCTAAACCAGGCCTAACGAGAGGCTAAACCAGGCCTAACGAGAGGCTAAACCAGGCCTAACGAGAGGCTAAACCAGGCCTAACGAGAGGCTAAACCAGGCCTAACGAGAGGCTAACTAACGAGAGGCTAAACCAGGCCTAACGAGAGGCTAACTAACGAGAGGCTAAACCAGGCCTAACGAGAGGCTAAACCAGGCCTAACGAGAGGCTAAACCAGGCCTAACGAGAGACTAAACCAGGCCTAACGAGAGGCTAAACCAGGCCTAACGAGAGGCTAAACCAGGCCTAACGAGAGGCTAAACCAGGCCTAACGAGAGGCTAAACCAGGCCTAACGAGAGGCTAAACCAGGCCTAACGAGAGACTAAACCAGGCCTAACGAGAGGCTAAACCAGGCCTAACGAGAGACTAAACCAGGCCTAACGAGAGGCTAAACCAGGCCTAACGAGAGGCTAAACCAGGCCTAACGAGAGGCTAAACCAGGCCTAACGAGAGGCTAAACCAGGCCTAACGAGAGGCTAAACCAGGCCTAACGAGAGGCTAAACCAGGCCTAACGAGAGACTAAACCAGGCCTAACGAGAGGCTAAACCAGGCCTAACGAGAGGCTAAACCAGGCCTAACGAGAGGCTAACTAACGAGAGGCTAAACCAGGCCTAACGAGAGGCTAAACCAGGCCTAACGAGAGACTAAACCAGGCCAAACGAGAGGCTAAACCAGGCCTAACGAGAGGCTAAACCAGGCCTAACGAGAGGCTAAACCAGGCCTAACGAGAGGCTAAACCAGGCCTAACGAGAGGCTAAACCAGGCCTAACGAGAGGCTAACTAACGAGAGGCTAAACCAGGCCTAACGAGAGGCTAAACCAGGCCTAACGAGAGACTAAACCAGGCCTAACGAGAGGCTAAACCAGGCCTAACGAGAGACTAAACCAGGCCTAACGAGAGGCTAAACCAGGCCTAACGAGAGGCTAAACCAGGCCTAACGAGAGGCTAAACCAGGCCTAACGAGAGGCTAAACCAGGCCTAACGAGAGGCTAACTAACGAGAGGCTAAACCAGGCCTAACGAGAGGCTAAACCAGGCCTAACGAGAGACTAAACCAGGCCTAACGAGAGGCTAAACCAGGCCTAACGAGAGGCTAAACCAGGCCTAACGAGAGGCTAAACCAGGCCTAACGAGAGGCTAAACCAGGCCTAACGAGAGGCTAAACCAGGCCTAACGAGAGGCTAACTAACGAGAGGCTAAACCAGGCCTAACGAGAGGCTAAACCAGGCCTAACGAGAGGCTAAACCAGGCCTAACGAGAGACTAAACCAGGCCTAACGAGAGGCTAAACCAGGCCTAACGAGAGGCTAAACCAGGCCTAACGAGAGGCTAAACCAGGCCTAACGAGAGGCTAACTAACGAGAGGCTAAACCAGGCCTAACGAGAGACTAAACCAGGCCTAACGAGAGACTAAACCAGGCCTAACGAGAGGCTAAACCAGGCCTAACGAGAGGCTAAACCAGGCCTAACGAGAGGCTAAACCAGGCCTAACGAGAGGCTAAACCAGGCCTAACGAGAGACTAAACCAGGCCTAACGAGAGACTAAACCAGGCCTAACGAGAGGCTAAACCAGGCCTAACGAGAGGCTAAACCAGGCCTAACGAGAGACTAAACCAGGCCTAACGAGAGGCTAAACCAGGCCTAACGAGAGGCTAAACCAGGCCTAACGAGAGGCTAAACCAGGCCTAACGAGAGGCTAAACCAGGCCTAACGAGAGGCTAAACCAGGCCTAACGAGAGGCTAAACCAGGCCTAACGAGAGACTAAACCAGGCCTAACGAGAGGCTAAACCAGGCCTAACGAGAGACTAAACCAGGCCTAACGAGAGGCTAAACCAGGCCTAACGAGAGGCTAAACCAGGCCTAACGAGAGGCTAAACCAGGCCTAACGAGAGGCTAAACCAGGCCTAACGAGAGGCTAAACCAGGCCTAACGAGAGGCTAAACCAGGCCTAACGAGAGGCTAAACCAGGCCTAACGAGAGGCTAAACCAGGCCTAACGAGAGACTAAACCAGGCCTAACGAGAGACTAAACCAGGCCTAACGAGAGGCTAACTAACGAGAGGCTAAACCAGGCCTAACGAGAGGCTAAACCAGGCCTAACGAGAGACTAAACCAGGCCTAACGAGAGGCTAAACCAGGCCTAACGAGAGGCTAAACCAGGCCTAACGAGAGGCTAAACCAGGCCTAACGAGAGGCTAAACCAGGCCTAACGAGAGGCTAAACCAGGCCTAACGAGAGGCTAAACCAGGCCTAACGAGAGACTAAACCAGGCCTAACGAGAGGCTAAACCAGGCCTAACGAGAGGCTAAACCAGGCCTAACGAGAGGCTAAACCAGGCCTAACGAGAGGCTAAACCAGGCCTAACGAGAGGCTAACTAACGAGAGGCTAAACCAGGCCTAACGAGAGGCTAAACCAGGCCTAACGAGAGACTAAACCAGGCCTAACGAGAGGCTAAACCAGGCCTAACGAGAGGCTAAACCAGGCCTAACGAGAGGCTAAACCAGGCCTAACGAGAGGCTAAACCAGGCCTAACGAGAGGCTAAACCAGGCCTAACGAGAGACTAAACCAGGCCTAACGAGAGACTAAACCAGGCCTAACGAGAGGCTAAACCAGGCCTAACGAGAGACTAAACCAGGCCTAACGAGAGGCTAAACCAGGCCTAACGAGAGACTAAACCAGGCCTAACGAGAGACTAAACCAGGCCTAACGAGAGGCTAAACCAGGCCTAACGAGAGGCTAAACCAGGCCTAACGAGAGGCTAAACCAGGCCTAACGAGAGGCTAAACCAGGCCTAACGAGAGGCTAAACCAGGCCTAACGAGAGACTAAACCAGGCCTAACGAGAGACTAAACCAGGCCTAACGAGAGGCTAAACCAGGCCTAACGAGAGGCTAAACCAGGCCTAACGAGAGGCTAACTAACGAGAGGCTAAACCAGGCCTAACGAGAGGCTAAACCAGGCCTAACGAGAGACTAAACCAGGCCTAACGAGAGGCTAAACCAGGCCTAACGAGAGGCTAAACCAGGCCTAACGAGAGACTAAACCAGGCCTAACGAGAGACTAAACCAGGCCTAACGAGAGGCTAAACCAGGCCTAACGAGAGGCTAACTAACGAGAGGCTAAACCAGGCCTAACGAGAGGCTAAACCAGGCCTAACGAGAGACTAAACCAGGCCTAACGAGAGGCTAAACCAGGCCTAACGAGAGGCTAAACCAGGCCTAACGAGAGGCTAAACCAGGCCTAACGAGAGGCTAAACCAGGCCTAACGAGAGGCTAAACCAGGCCTAACGAGAGACTAAACCAGGCCTAACGAGAGGCTAAACCAGGCCTAACGAGAGGCTAAACCAGGCCTAACGAGAGGCTAAACCAGGCCTAACGAGAGGCTAAACCAGGCCTAACGAGAGGCTAACTAACGAGAGGCTAAACCAGGCCTAACGAGAGGCTAAACCAGGCCTAACGAGAGACTAAACCAGGCCTAACGAGAGGCTAAACCAGGCCTAACGAGAGGCTAAACCAGGCCTAACGAGAGGCTAAACCAGGCCTAACGAGAGGCTAAACCAGGCCTAACGAGAGGCTAAACCAGGCCTAACGAGAGGCTAAACCAGGCCTAACGAGAGGCTAAACCAGGCCTAACGAGAGACTAAACCAGGCCTAACGAGAGGCTAAACCAGGCCTAACGAGAGGCTAAACCAGGCCTAACGAGAGGCTAAACCAGGCCTAACGAGAGGCTAAACCAGGCCTAACGAGAGGCTAAACCAGGCCTAACGAGAGACTAAACCAGGCCTAACGAGAGACTAAACCAGGCCTAACGAGAGGCTAAACCAGGCCTAACGAGAGACTAAACCAGGCCTAACGAGAGGCTAAACCAGGCCTAACGAGAGGCTAAACCAGGCCTAACGAGAGGCTAACTAACGAGAGGCTAAACCAGGCCTAACGAGAGGCTAAACCAGGCCTAACGAGAGACTAAACCAGGCCTAACGAGAGGCTAAACCAGGCCTAACGAGAGGCTAAACCAGGCCTAACGAGAGGCTAAACCAGGCCTAACGAGAGGCTAAACCAGGCCTAACGAGAGGCTAAACCAGGCCTAACGAGAGACTAAACCAGGCCTAACGAGAGGCTAAACCAGGCCTAACGAGAGGCTAACTAACGAGAGGCTAAACCAGGCCTAACGAGAGGCTAAACCAGGCCTAACGAGAGACTAAACCAGGCCTAACGAGAGGCTAAACCAGGCCTAACGAGAGGCTAAACCAGGCCTAACGAGAGGCTAAACCAGGCCTAACGAGAGGCTAAACCAGGCCTAACGAGAGGCTAAACCAGGCCTAACGAGAGACTAAACCAGGCCTAACGAGAGGCTAAACCAGGCCTAACGAGAGGCTAAACCAGGCCTAACGAGAGGCTAAACCAGGCCTAACGAGAGGCTAAACCAGGCCTAACGAGAGGCTAACTAACGAGAGGCTAAACCAGGCCTAACGAGAGGCTAAACCAGGCCTAACGAGAGACTAAACCAGGCCTAACGAGAGGCTAAACCAGGCCTAACGAGAGGCTAAACCAGGCCTAACGAGAGGCTAAACCAGGCCTAACGAGAGGCTAAACCAGGCCTAACGAGAGGCTAAACCAGGCCTAACGAGAGGCTAAACCAGGCCTAACGAGAGGCTAAACCAGGCCTAACGAGAGACTAAACCAGGCCTAACGAGAGGCTAAACCAGGCCTAACGAGAGGCTAAACCAGGCCTAACGAGAGGCTAAACCAGGCCTAACGAGAGGCTAAACCAGGCCTAACGAGAGGCTAAACCAGGCCTAACGAGAGACTAAACCAGGCCTAACGAGAGACTAAACCAGGCCTAACGAGAGGCTAAACCAGGCCTAACGAGAGGCTAAACCAGGCCTAACGAGAGGCTAACTAACGAGAGGCTAAACCAGGCCTAACGAGAGGCTAAACCAGGCCTAACGAGAGGCTAACTAACGAGAGGCTAAACCAGGCCTAACGAGAGACTAAACCAGGCCTAACGAGAGACTAAACCAGGCCTAACGAGAGGCTAAACCAGGCCTAACGAGAGGCTAAACCAGGCCTAACGAGAGGCTAAACCAGGCCTAACGAGAGGCTAAACCAGGCCTAACGAGAGACTAAACCAGGCCTAACGAGAGACTAAACCAGGCCTAACGAGAGGCTAAACCAGGCCTAACGAGAGGCTAAACCAGGCCTAACGAGAGGCTAAACCAGGCCTAACGAGAGGCTAACTAACGAGAGGCTAAACCAGGCCTAACGAGAGGCTAAACCAGGCCTAACGAGAGGCTAAACCAGGCCTAACGAGAGACTAAACCAGGCCTAACGAGAGGCTAAACCAGGCCTAACGAGAGGCTAAACCAGGCCTAACGAGAGGCTAAACCAGGCCTAACGAGAGGCTAAACCAGGCCTAACGAGAGGCTAAACCAGGCCTAACGAGAGGCTAAACCAGGCCTAACGAGAGGCTAAACCAGGCCTAACGAGAGGCTAAACCAGGCCTAACGAGAGACTAAACCAGGCCTAACGAGAGGCTAAACCAGGCCTAACGAGAGACTAAACCAGGCCTAACGAGAGGCTAAACCAGGCCTAACGAGAGGCTAAACCAGGCCTAACGAGAGGCTAAACCAGGCCTAACGAGAGGCTAAACCAGGCCTAACGAGAGGCTAAACCAGGCCTAACGAGAGGCTAAACCAGGCCTAACGAGAGGCTAAACCAGGCCTAACGAGAGGCTAAACCAGGCCTAACGAGAGACTAAACCAGGCCTAACGAGAGACTAAACCAGGCCTAACGAGAGGCTAACTAACGAGAGGCTAAACCAGGCCTAACGAGAGGCTAAACCAGGCCTAACGAGAGACTAAACCAGGCCTAACGAGAGGCTAAACCAGGCCTAACGAGAGGCTAAACCAGGCCTAACGAGAGGCTAAACCAGGCCTAACGAGAGGCTAAACCAGGCCTAACGAGAGGCTAAACCAGGCCTAACGAGAGACTAAACCAGGCCTAACGAGAGGCTAAACCAGGCCTAACGAGAGGCTAAACCAGGCCTAACGAGAGGCTAAACCAGGCCTAACGAGAGGCTAAACCAGGCCTAACGAGAGGCTAACTAACGAGAGGCTAAACCAGGCCTAACGAGAGGCTAAACCAGGCCTAACGAGAGACTAAACCAGGCCTAACGAGAGGCTAAACCAGGCCTAACGAGAGGCTAAACCAGGCCTAACGAGAGGCTAAACCAGGCCTAACGAGAGGCTAAACCAGGCCTAACGAGAGGCTAAACCAGGCCTAACGAGAGGCTAAACCAGGCCTAACGAGAGACTAAACCAGGCCTAACGAGAGACTAAACCAGGCCTAACGAGAGGCTAAACCAGGCCTAACGAGAGGCTAAACCAGGCCTAACGAGAGGCTAAACCAGGCCTAACGAGAGACTAAACCAGGCCTAACGAGAGACTAAACCAGGCCTAACGAGAGGCTAAACCAGGCCTAACGAGAGGCTAACTAACGAGAGGCTAAACCAGGCCTAACGAGAGGCTAAACCAGGCCTAACGAGAGACTAAACCAGGCCTAACGAGAGGCTAAACCAGGCCTAACGAGAGGCTAAACCAGGCCTAACGAGAGGCTAAACCAGGCCTAACGAGAGGCTAAACCAGGCCTAACGAGAGGCTAAACCAGGCCTAACGAGAGACTAAACCAGGCCTAACGAGAGGCTAAACCAGGCCTAACGAGAGACTAAACCAGGCCTAACGAGAGACTAAACCAGGCCTAACGAGAGGCTAAACCAGGCCTAACGAGAGGCTAAACCAGGCCTAACGAGAGGCTAAACCAGGCCTAACGAGAGGCTAAACCAGGCCTAACGAGAGGCTAAACCAGGCCTAACGAGAGACTAAACCAGGCCTAACGAGAGACTAAACCAGGCCTAACGAGAGGCTAAACCAGGCCTAACGAGAGGCTAAACCAGGCCTAACGAGAGGCTAACTAACGAGAGGCTAAACCAGGCCTAACGAGAGGCTAAACCAGGCCTAACGAGAGACTAAACCAGGCCTAACGAGAGGCTAAACCAGGCCTAACGAGAGGCTAAACCAGGCCTAACGAGAGGCTAAACCAGGCCTAACGAGAGGCTAAACCAGGCCTAACGAGAGGCTAAACCAGGCCTAACGAGAGGCTAAACCAGGCCTAACGAGAGGCTAAACCAGGCCTAACGAGAGGCTAAACCAGGCCTAACGAGAGGCTAAACCAGGCCTAACGAGAGACTAAACCAGGCCTAACGAGAGGCTAAACCAGGCCTAACGAGAGACTAAACCAGGCCTAACGAGAGGCTAAACCAGGCCTAACGAGAGGCTAAACCAGGCCTAACGAGAGGCTAAACCAGGCCTAACGAGAGGCTAAACCAGGCCTAACGAGAGGCTAAACCAGGCCTAACGAGAGGCTAAACCAGGCCTAACGAGAGGCTAAACCAGGCCTAACGAGAGACTAAACCAGGCCTAACGAGAGACTAAACCAGGCCTAACGAGAGGCTAAACCAGGCCTAACGAGAGGCTAACTAACGAGAGGCTAAACCAGGCCTAACGAGAGGCTAAACCAGGCCTAACGAGAGACTAAACCAGGCCTAACGAGAGGCTAAACCAGGCCTAACGAGAGGCTAAACCAGGCCTAACGAGAGGCTAAACCAGGCCTAACGAGAGGCTAAACCAGGCCTAACGAGAGGCTAAACCAGGCCTAACGAGAGGCTAAACCAGGCCTAACGAGAGACTAAACCAGGCCTAACGAGAGGCTAAACCAGGCCTAACGAGAGGCTAAACCAGGCCTAACGAGAGGCTAAACCAGGCCTAACGAGAGGCTAAACCAGGCCTAACGAGAGGCTAACTAACGAGAGGCTAAACCAGGCCTAACGAGAGGCTAAACCAGGCCTAACGAGAGACTAAACCAGGCCTAACGAGAGGCTAAACCAGGCCTAACGAGAGGCTAAACCAGGCCTAACGAGAGGCTAAACCAGGCCTAACGAGAGGCTAAACCAGGCCTAACGAGAGGCTAAACCAGGCCTAACGAGAGGCTAAACCAGGCCTAACGAGAGGCTAAACCAGGCCTAACGAGAGGCTAAACCAGGCCTAACGAGAGGCTAAACCAGGCCTAACGAGAGGCTAAACCAGGCCTAACGAGAGGCTAAACCAGGCCTAACGAGAGGCTAAACCAGGCCTAACGAGAGGCTAAACCAGGCCTAACGAGAGGCTAAACCAGGCCTAACGAGAGGCTAAACCAGGCCTAACGAGAGGCTAAACCAGGCCTAACGAGAGGCTAAACCAGGCCTAACGAGAGACTAAACCAGGCCTAACGAGAGACTAAACCAGGCCTAACGAGAGGCTAAACCAGGCCTAACGAGAGGCTAAACCAGGCCTAACGAGAGGCTAACTAACGAGAGGCTAAACCAGGCCTAACGAGAGGCTAAACCAGGCCTAACGAGAGGCTAAACCAGGCCTAACGAGAGGCTAAACCAGGCCTAACGAGAGGCTAAACCAGGCCTAACGAGAGGCTAAACCAGGCCTAACGAGAGGCTAAACCAGGCCTAACGAGAGGCTAAACCAGGCCTAACGAGAGGCTAAACCAGGCCTAACGAGAGACTAAACCAGGCCTAACGAGAGACTAAACCAGGCCTAACGAGAGGCTAAACCAGGCCTAACGAGAGGCTAAACCAGGCCTAACGAGAGGCTAACTAACGAGAGGCTAAACCAGGCCTAACGAGAGGCTAAACCAGGCCTAACGAGAGACTAAACCAGGCCTAACGAGAGGCTAAACCAGGCCTAACGAGAGGCTAAACCAGGCCTAACGAGAGGCTAAACCAGGCCTAACGAGAGGCTAAACCAGGCCTAACGAGAGGCTAAACCAGGCCTAACGAGAGGCTAAACCAGGCCTAACGAGAGGCTAAACCAGGCCTAACGAGAGGCTAAACCAGGCCTAACGAGAGGCTAACTAACGAGAGGCTAAACCAGGCCTAACGAGAGGCTAAACCAGGCCTAACGAGAGACTAAACCAGGCCTAACGAGAGGCTAAACCAGGCCTAACGAGAGGCTAAACCAGGCCTAACGAGAGGCTAAACCAGGCCTAACGAGAGGCTAAACCAGGCCTAACGAGAGGCTAAACCAGGCCTAACGAGAGGCTAAACCAGGCCTAACGAGAGGCTAAACCAGGCCTAACGAGAGGCTAAACCGTGGATAATATAGTTCTAAATAACAATGCACTACATGTTTTTGTGTCTTTCTGAGCATCAGTCATTTTGATTGTTCCAGACCTGATCTCCACATGTAGTACACGCCTCCCGCCTCCAGGTGGCGTCATGTCATTCCTCTTTGGTTTCACTCACCGTGACGTTGCTTCCTGTTTGAGTCGGTCGATTTCTCCCAGCGCCTGGTTCAACTGATCCTGCAGCTCCTCTTTCTTCTGGTTCAGTTTCTCTCGCGCCTCTCGCTCCGCCAGGAAGTCCGCCTTGTAGATCTCAGCCTGGACCAGAGGAACCGGTCAGAACACAGAGAGGAGACGGTACCAGAGTCCTGGTCAGTCCCGGTCGGTCCCGGTCGGTCCCGGTCAGTCCCGGTCGGTCCCGGTCGGTCCCGGTCGGTCCCGGTCGGTCCCGGTCGGTCCCGGTCAGTCCCGGTCAGTCCCGGTCAGTCCCGGTCGGTCCCGGTCAGTCCTGGTCGGTCCCGGTCGGTCCCGGTCAGTCCCGGTCTGTCCCGGTCGGTCCTGGTCAGTCCAGGTCGGTCCCGGTCAGTCCCGGTCAGTCCCGGTCGGTCCTGGTCAGTCCAGGTCGGTCCCGGTCAGTCCTGGTCGGTCCCGGTCGGTCCCGGTCAGTCCCGGTCAGTCCCGGTCAGTCCCGGTCGGTCCTGGTCAGTCCAGGTCGGTCCCGGTCAGTCCTGGTCGGTCCCGGTCGGTCCCGGTCAGTCCCGGTCTGTCCCGGTCAGTCCCGGTCGGTCCTGGTCAGTCCCGGTCGGTCCGGGTCAGTCCAGGTCGGTCCCGGTCAGTCCAGGTCGGTCCCGGTCAGTCCCGGTCAGTCCCGGTCGGTCCCGGTCAGTCCCGGTCAGTCCCGGTCGGTCCCGGTCAGTCCTGGTCGGTCCCGGTCAGTCCCGGTCGGTCCCGGTCAGTCCCGGTCGGTCCCGGTCGGTCCCGGTCAGTCCCGGTCGGTCCTGGTCAGTCCAGGTCGGTCCCGGTCAGTCCTGGTCGGTCCCGGTCGGTCCCGGTCAGTCCCGGTCAGTCCCGGTCAGTCCCGGTCGGTCCTGGTCAGTCCAGGTCGGTCCCGGTCAGTCCTGGTCGGTCCCGGTCGGTCCCGGTCAGTCCCGGTCTGTCCCGGTCAGTCCCGGTCGGTCCTGGTCAGTACCGGTCGGTCCCGGTCAGTCCAGGTCGGTCCCGGTCAGTCCAGGTCGGTCCCGGTCAGGCCAGGTCGGTCCCGGTCAGTCCCGGTCAGTCCCGGTCGGTCCCGGTCAGTCCCGGTCGGTCCCGGTCGGTCCCGGTCAGTCCCGGTCGGTCCCGGTCAGTCCCGGTCGGTCCCGGTCAGTCCCGGTCAGTGTCCCGGTCAGTCCCGGTCAGTGTCCCGGTCAGTCCCGGTCAGTGTCCCGGTCAGTCCCGGTCGGTCCCGGTCAGTCCAGGTCGGTCCCGGTCAGTCCCGGTCAGTGTCCCGGTCAGTCCCGGTCAGTCCCGGTCAGTCCTGGTCGGTCCCGGTCAGTCCCGGTCAGTGTCCCGGTCAGTCCCGGTCCACCTGAGCTGTGAGGACTGGGACGGTCTCTAAAGATCCTTTCTGCTGCTCCACTTCCTCCTTCAGTTTGTCGATCAGATCCTGCTTCAGAGCCAGAGCTCGCTCCGCCTCCTCCAGACGAGAACTCAAGTCTCCGCCCTGAAACACACACAACAGAACCATCGCCATAGTTACAATTCAGGTCCACACACACAGACACACACACACACACTCACACAGAGACACACACACACACACACAGACACACA
>NW_027315742.1:147500-165000 GCF_026437365.1 Eucyclogobius newberryi | reverse complement strand
GGCCTTCAGCACCTCGCAGTCTTTAGCCATCTGCAGACACGAGACCTTCAGCACTTTGAGAAGGTGTTTAGTCACCCAACGTCACCTAACACCTCCAAACACCTCCAAACACCACCAAACACCACCAAACACCACCAAACACCTCCAAACACCACCAAACACCACCAAACACCTCCAAACACCACCAAACACCTCCAAACACCACCAAACACCACCAAACACCACCAAACACCACCAAACACCTCCAAACACCTCCAAACACCACCAAACACCACCAAACACCTCCAAACACCACCAAACACCTCCAAACACCACCAAACACCTCCAAACACCACCAAACACCACCAAACACCACCAAACACCTCCAAACACCACCAAACACCACCAAACACCTCCAAACACCACCAAACACCTCCAAACACCACCAAACACCACCAAACACCACCAAACACCACCAAACACCTCCAAACACCTCCAAACACCTCCAAACCCCTCCAAACACCTCCAAACACCTCCAAACACCACCAAACACCACCAAACACCTCCAAACACCTCCAAACACCTCCAAACACCACCAAACACCACCAAACACCACCAAACACCTCCAAACACCTCCAAACACCACCAAACACCACCAAACACCTCCAAACACCTCCAAACACCACCAAACACCACCAAACACCACCAAACACCTCCAAACACCACCAAACACCACCAAACACCACCAAACACCACCAAACACCTCCAAACACCACCAAACACCACCAAACACCTCCAAACACCTCCAAACACCACCAAACACCTCCAAACACCACCAAACACCACCAAACACCTCCAAACACCTCCAAACACCTCCAAACCCCTCCAAACACCTCCAAACACCACCAAACACCACCAAACACCTCCAAACACCACCAAACACCACCAAACACCACCAAACACCACCAAACACCTCCAAACACCACCAAACACCTCCAAACACCTCCAAACCCCTCCAAACACCTCCAAACACCACCAAACACCTCCAAACACCACCAAACACCTCCAAACACCACCAAACACCACCAAACACCTCCAAACACCACCAAACACCTCCAAACACCTCCAAACCCCTCCAAACACCACCAAACACCACCAAACACCTCCAAACACCTCCAAACACCACCAAACACCACCAAACACCTCCAAACACCACCAAACACCTCCAAACACCACCAAACACCACCAAACACCTCCAAACACCTCCAAACACCTCCAAACCCCTCCAAACACCTCCAAACACCACCAAACACCACCAAACACCACCAAACACCTCCAAACACCACCAAACACCACCAAACACCTCCAAACACCACCAAACACCTCCAAACACCTCCAAACCCCTCCAAACCCCTCCAAACACCACCAAACACCACCAAACACCTCCAAACACCACCAAACACCTCCAAACACCTCCAAACACCACCAAACACCTCCAAACACCACCAAACACCACCAAACACCTCCAAACACCACCAAACACCACCAAACACCACCAAACACCTCCAAACCCCTCCAAACACCTCCAAACCCCTCCAAACACCACCAAACCCCTCCAAACACCACCAAACACCACCAAACACCTCCAAACACCACCAAACACCACCAAACACCACCAAACCCCTCCAAACACCTCCAAACCCCTCCAAACACCACCAAACCCCTCCAAACACCACCAAACACCACCAAACACCACCAAACACCACCAAACACCTCCAAACACCACCAAACACCTCCAAACCCCTCCAAACACCTCCAAACACCACCAAACACCACCAAACCCCTCCAAACACCACCAAACACCACCAAACACCTCCAAACACCACCAAACACCACCAAACCCCTCCAAACACCTCCAAACCCCTCCAAACACCACCAAACACCACCAAACACCACCAAACACCACCAAACCCCTCCAAACACCACCAAACCCCTCCAAACACCACCAAACACCACCAAACACCTCCAAACCCCTCCAAACACCACCAAACACCTCCAAACCCCTCCAAACACTTCCAAACCCCTCCAAACACCTCCAAACACCACCAAACACCTCCAAACACTTCCAAACACCACCAAACACCACCAAACAGTTCCAAACACCACCAAACACCACCAAACACCTCCAAACACCACCAAACACCACCAAACACCTCCAAACACCACCAAACACCTCCAAACACCTCCAAACACCACCAAACAGATCCAAACACCACCAAACACATCCAAACACCACCAAACACCTCCAAACACCACCAAACACCTCCAAACACCACCAAACACCTCCAAACCCCTCCAAACACCACCAAACACCTCCAAACACCTCCAAACCCCTCCAAACACCACCAAACACCACCAAACCCCTCCAAACACTTCCAAACCCCTCCAATCACTTCCAAACACCACCAAACACCACCAAACACCTCCAAACACTTCCAAACACTTCCAAACACCACCAAACACCACCAAACACCACCAAACACCTCCAAACACCACCAAACACCTCCAAACACTTCCAAACCCCTCCAAACCCCTCCAAACACCACCAAACACCACCAAACACCTCCAAACCCCTCCAAACACCACCAATCACTTCCAAACACCACCAAAACACCACCAAACACCACCAAACACCTCCAAAACACCATCAAACCCCTCCAAACCCCTCCAAACACTTCCAAACCCCTCCAAACCCCTCCAAACACCTCCAAACACCTCCAAACACCTCCAAACACTTCCAAACCCCTCCAAACCCCTCCAAACACCTCCAAACACCTCCAAACACCTCCAAACACCTCCAAACACCACCAAACACTTCCAAACACCACCAAACACCACCAAACACCACCAAACACCTCCAAACACCTCCAAACACTTCCAAACACTTCCAAACACCTCCAAACACTTCCAAACACCACCAAACACTTCCAAACACCACCAAACACTTCCAAACACCACCAAACACTTCCAAACACCTCCAAACACCACCAAACACTTCCAAACACCTCCAAACACCACCAAACACCACCAAACACCACCAAACACCTCCAAACACCTCCAAACACTTCCAAACACTTCCAAACACCTCCAAACACTTCCAAACACCACCAAACACTTCCAAACACCACCAAACACTTCCAAACACCACCAAACACTTCCAAACACCTCCAAACACCACCAAACACTTCCAAACACCTCCAAACACCACCAAACACCACCAAACACTTCCAAACACCACCAAACACTTCCAAACACTTCCAAACACCACCAAACACTTCCAAACACCTCCAAACACCACCAAACACCACCAAACACTTCCAAACACCTCCAAACACCACCAAACACTTCCAAACACCACCAAACACCACCAAACACCTCCAAACACTTCCAAACACCTTCAAACACCACCAAACACCACCAAACACCACCAAACACCTCCAAACCCCTCCAAACACCACCAAACACCTCCAAACACCTCCAAACACCACCAAACACCACCAAACACCACCAAACACCACCAAACCCCTCCAAACACCACCAAACACCACCAAACCCCTCCAAACACCACCAAACACCTCCAAACACCTCCAAACACCACCAAACACCACCAAACACCACCAAACACCACCAAACCCCTCCAAACACCACCAAACACCACCAAACACCACCAAACACCACCAAACACCACCAAACACCTCCAAACCCCTCCAAACACCTCCAAACCCCTCCAAACACCACCAATCACTTCCAAACACCACCAAACACCACCAAACACTTCTAAACACCACCAAACACCTCCAAACACTTCCAAACACTTCCAAACCCCTCCAAACACCTCCAAACACCTCCAAACACCACCAAACACTTCCAAACACCACCAAACACCACCAAACACTTCCAAACACCACCAAACACCACCAAACACCTCCAAACACTTCCAAACACCTCCAAACACTTACAAACACCACCAAACACTTCCAAACACCTCCAAACACCACCAAACACATCCAAACACCTCCAAACCTAGTCTGGGTTTAGTTCCGTGGCTGGTCTTAGTTCTGCCGTGGTGTTTGTGATATTTTGGAGGTTCCTGGTGGACACATTTACCTGAACACAGTCCTTGTCCTTCTGTTTGAGCAGAGCCTCAGTTTTGTCTCGCTGAGCTGAACTTTTCTGTAGATAATCCAGTTTCTCCTCCAGCTCCCTGTACCTGTAGAACCATAAGAACACCTTCAGACACCTTCAGACACCTCACACCTTCAGACACCTTCAGACACCTCACACCTTCAGACACCTTCAGACACATTCAGACACCTTCAGACACCTTCAGACACCTCACACCTTCAGACACCTTCAGACACATTCAGACACCTTCAGACACCTTCAGACACCTCACACCTTCAGACACCTTCAGACACCTTCAGACACCTCACACCTTCAGACACCTTCAGACACATTCAGACACCTTCAGACACCTTCAGACACCTCACACCTTCAGACACCTTCAGACACCTTCAGACACCTCACACCTTCAGACACCTTCAGACACATTCAGACACCTTCAGACACCTTCAGACACCTCACACCTTCAGACACCTTCAGACACCTTCAGACACCTCACACCTTCAGACACCTTCAGACACCTTCAGACACCTCACACCTTCAGACACCTTCAGACACATTCAGACACCTTCAGACACCTTCAGACACCTCACACCTTCAGACACCTTCAGACACCTTCAGACACCTCACACCTTCAGACACCTTCAGACACCTTCAGACACCTCACACCTTCAGACACCTTCAGACACCTTCAGACACCTTCAGACACCTTCAGACACCTCACACCTTCAGACACCTTCAGACACCTTCAGACACCTTCAGACACCTTCAGACACATTCAGACACCTTCAGACACCTTCAGACACCTCACACCTTTAGACACCTTCAGACACCTTCAGACACATTCAGACACCTTCAGACACCTCACACCTTCAGACACCTTCAGACACCTTCAGACACCTTCAGACACCTTCAGACACCTCACACCTTCAGACACCTCACACCTTCAGACACCTTCAGACACCTTCAGACACCTCACACCTTCAGACACCTTCAGACACATTCAGACACATTCAGACACATTCAGACACATTCAGACACCTTCAGACACCTTCAGACACCTCACACCTTCAGACACCTTCAGACACCTTCAGACACCTTCAGACACCTCACACCTTCAGACACCTCACACCTTCAGACACCTTCAGACACCTTCAGACACCTCACACCTTCAGACACCTTCAGACACATTCAGACACCTTCAGACACCTCACACCTTCAGACACCTTCAGACACCTTCAGACACCTTCAGACACCTCACACCTTCAGACACATTCAGACACCTTCAGACACCTCACACCTTCAGACACCTTCAGACACCTTCAGACACCTTCAGACACCTCACACCTTCAGACACCTTCAGACACATTCAGACACCTCACACCTTCAGACACCTTCAGACACATTCAGACACCTTCAGACACGTTCAGACACGTTCAGACACCTTCAGACACGTTCAGACACGTTCAGACACCTTCAGACACCTTGTAATGGCAGAAAATGGGTCATGTCATTCTAATGTTGTTTTAGGCCATGACATGTCACGGAATTAATATCTTTGTTGTTCTCCTGTGTGCAGATGGGATAAGAATATGAGGTCCTGATTATACTGAATATCTACTGTCCGGCGCCTCTTAATCATCAATTAATGCGTCAGGACCGGATTCAGTGGAAATGGTCTTTGATTAAACCTCTGAAGAGCTGGAACCGTCACAGACGTGATGCTCTGGTCTATCTCTTTTTGAGCTGATTTGGGTTGTGATTATGTCATGTTTGTTACCACCTATAAAAGGTGTACTTTGTAACTTGTAAAGTTAGGTAGGGACAGAACGAACTTGTCTTAGGGAAAGTGAGGGTGTTTATCCACTGAGCACGTGAATAAACTTCCACCTTTTGAGAGAGACCGAGAGACTCTGTTTCTGCTTCAAGTTATTGCCTGGTTACTCTTTACTTGATCATTGTTTACAGGAAACTGCCGTAACAACCTTCAGACACATTCAGACACCTTCAGACACCTTCAGACACCTCACACCTTCAGACACCTTCAGACACCTTCAGACACCTCACACCTTCAGACACCATCAGACACATTCAGACACGTTCAACACCTTCAGACACATTCAGACACATTCAACACCTTCAGACACATTCAACACCTTCAGACACATTCAACACCTTCAGACACCTTCAGACACCTTCAGACACCTTCAGACACGTTCAGACACCTTCAGACACATTCAGACACCTTCAGACACGTTCAACACCTTCAGACACGTTCAACACCTTCAGACACCTTCAGACACCTTCAGACACCTCACACCTTCAGACACCTCACACCTTCAGACACGTTCAACACCTTCAGACACCTTCAGACACCTTCAGACACCTTCAACACCTTCTGACACGTTCAGACACCTTCAGACACCTCACACCTTCAGACACCTCACACCTTCAGACACCATCAGACACCTTCAGACACCTTCAGACACCTTCAGACACGTTCAGACACGTTCAGACACCATCAGACACCTTCAGACACCTTCAGACACCCTCAGACACCTTCAACACCTTCTGACACGTTCAGACACCTTCAACACCTTCAGACACCTTCAGACACATTCAACACCTTCAGACACATTCAACACCTTCAGACACATTCAACACCTTCAGACACCTTCAGACACCTTCAGACACCTTCAGACACGTTCAACACCTTCAGACACCTTCAGACACATTCAACACCTTCAGACACATTCAGACACCTTCAGACACGTTCAACACCTTCAGACACGTTCAACACCTTCAGACACGTTCAGACACCTTCAGACACGTTCAACACCTTCAGACACCTTCAACACCTTCAGACACATTCAACACCTTCAGACACATTCAACACCTTCAGACACGTTCAACACCTTCAGACACCTTCAACACCTTCAGACACATTCAACACCTTCAGACACATTCAACACCTTCAGACACGTTCAGACACCTTCAGACACATTCAACACCTTCAGACACATTCAACACCTTCAGACACGTTCAGACACCTTCAGACACGTTCAGACACCTTCAGACACCTTCAGACACCTTCAGACACCTTCAGACACCTTCAACACCTTCTGACACGTTCAGACACCTTCAACACCTTCAGACACATTCAACACCTTCAGACACCTTCAGACACGTTCAACACCTTCAGACACATTCAGACACATTCAACACCTTCAGACACGTTCAACACCTTCAGACACATTCAGACACGTTCAACACCTTCAGACACGTTCAACACCTTCAGACACATTCAGACACATTCAACACCTTCAGACACATTCAACACCTTCAGACACCTTCAGACACGTTCAACACCTTCAGACACATTCAACACCTTCAGACACGTTCAACACCTTCAGACACGTTCAACACCTTCAGACACCTTCAGACACATTCAACACCTTCAGACACATTCAACACCTTCAGACACATTCAACACCTTCAGACACGTTCAACACCTTCGGACACGTTCAACACCTTCAGACACGTTCAACACCTTCAGACACCTTCAGACACATTCAACACCTTCAGACACATTCAGACACCTTCAGACACGTTCAACACCTTCAGACACATTCAACACCTTCAGACACATTCAGACACCTTCAGACACCTTCAGACACGTTCAACACCTTCAGACACCTTCAGACACCTTCAGACACGTTCAACACCTTCAGACACGTTCAACACCTTCAGACACCTTCAGACACCTTCAGACACGTTCAACACCTTCAGACACCTCACACCTTCAGACACGTTCAACACCTTCAGACACCTTCAGACACCTTCAGACACCTTCAACACCTTCTGACACGTTCAGACACCTTCAGACACCTCACACCTTCAGACACCTCACACCTTCAGACACCATCAGACACCTTCAGACACCTTCAGACACCTTCAGACACCTCACACCTTCAGACACCTCACACCTTCAGACACCATCAGACACCTTCAGACACATTCAGACACCTTCAGACACGTTCAGACACGTTCAGACACCATCAGACACCTTCAGACACCTTCAGACACCCTCAGACACCTTCAACACCTTCTGACACGTTCAGACACCTTCAACACCTTCAGACACCTTCAGACACGTTCAACACCTTCAGACACATTCAGACACGTTCAGACACCTTCAAACACGTTCAACACCTTCAGACACATTCAGACACATTCAACACCTTCAGACACATTCAACACCTTCAGACACATTCAACACCTTCAGACACCTTCAGACACCTTCAGACACCTTCAGACACGTTCAACACCTTCAGACACCTTCAGACACATTCAACACCTTCAGACACATTCAGACACCTTCAGACACGTTCAACACCTTCAGACACGTTCAGACACCTTCAGACACGTTCAACACCTTCAGACACCTTCAACACCTTCAGACACCTTCAACACCTTCAGACACATTCAACACCTTCAGACACATTCAACACCTTCAGACACGTTCAGACACCTTCAGACACATTCAACACCTTCAGACACATTCAACACCTTCAGACACGTTCAGACACCTTCAGACACGTTCAACACCTTCAGACACATTCAACACCTTCAGACACGTTCAGACACCTTCAGACACGTTCAGACACCTTCAGACACCTTCAGACACCTTCAGACACCTTCAGACACCTTCAACACCTTCTGACACGTTCAGACACCTTCAACACCTTCAGACACATTCAACACCTTCAGACACCTTCAGACACGTTCAACACCTTCAGACACATTCAGACACATTCAACACCTTCAGACACGTTCAACACCTTCAGACACATTCAGACACGTTCAACACCTTCAGACACCTTCAACACCTTCTGACACGTTCAGACACCTTCAACACCTTCAGACACATTCAACACCTTCAGACACCTTCAGACACGTTCAACACCTTCAGACACATTCAGACACATTCAACACCTTCAGACACATTCAACACCTTCAGACACCTTCAGACACGTTCAACACCTTCAGACACATTCAACACCTTCAGACACGTTCAACACCTTCAGACACGTTCAACACCTTCAGACACCTTCAGACACATTCAACACCTTCAGACACATTCAACACCTTCAGACACATTCAACACCTTCAGACACGTTCAACACCTTCAGACACGTTCAACACCTTCAGACACATTCAACACCTTCAGACACATTCAACACCTTCAGACACGTTCAACACCTTCAGACACGTTCAACACCTTCAGACACCTTCAGACACATTCAACACCTTCAGACACATTCAGACACCTTCAGACACGTTCAACACCTTCAGACACATTCAACACCTTCAGACACATTCAGACACATTCAACACCTTCAGACACCTTCAGACACCTTCAGACACGTTCAACACCTTCAGACACCTTCAGACACCTTCAGACACCTTCAGACACCTTCAGACACGTTCAACACCTTCAGACACGTTCAACACCTTCAGACACCTTCAGACACCTTCAGACACGTTCAACACCTTCAGACACGTTCAACACCTTCAGACACATTCAGACACGGGAGTGCGGATGTCACACCACAAAGAACCACGAGAACACTTCATGCGCCACAACAATCAACCACTGGGACCAAACTAAACGTCATAATCCATATGCACATGATATTCTGCAATAAATCACTGTTTTAAGAAGCAAACCAAACAGTCTTTCTTTGTTAAACCACGACCTGCACAAACGTAATATAAAATACACATAAACAATTTTATTTTTTTAGCACATTGTCAATAAGTTTCTTTTAAGTTTTGTAAAACAAATAGGGGGGTTGGTCCCGAGAAGAAGAAGAACGAAAGAAAGAATAATATTCCGATGCGAAAACAATGTTTCCCATTTTTCAAATATCAAACTATACATTTTCCTACCTCATGGTGTGGGTCCCTGGTCACTTTGTGTTTTTGGCCCTCTAAACAGTAATAATGTAAAATTTTGCATTACATGTTTATATGAACGGAACGTGCAAGAGATGGAACGTGTTCGTGAGACACTTAGAGTAAACGAGTGCTTTAAATTTAAAATGCTCGTTTAGAGTCGCACTTTTGCACGGGCTTCACCCGTTTACAACGGTAAAGTTCCATTTTCCTACTACTAATTAGTCTGCAGGGGGCGTGCGTGAGGGAGGAGTGCGTTAGTGAGTGTTTGGAAGTGGGCGAGCGCTTCGCGATCGATTTTGCGACGTTTTTCACGTTTTAATCAGTAAAAGTTTTTCACGTTTTAATCAGTAAAAGTTTTTCACGTTTTAATCAGTAAAAAACGTTTTTCACGTTTAAAACTGTAAAAGTTTTTCACGTTTAAAACAGTAAAAGTTTTTCACGTTTAAAGGTGCCATAACGTGCTTTTTTCACGTTTGGTAGTCTATCCTAAGTGTATCATTGATAATAATAAGTGTTGTGCAACACCCTTAACATAATAGTTAAGAAATATCACCCAGACCTTGGACCCTTCACCAACCCGGAAATGGAGACGACTTGGTTTGATATTCGCCCCCACCCTTGTGAAGAGCCATCTGGCTCCCCCGCCCAACCCGTGACGTAGTCTCAGAGCGTGTGTGCCCCGCCCAACCCGTGACGTAGTCTCAGAGCGTGTGTGCCCCGCCCACCCGTGACGTAGTGTCCCCCCCCATGAGTGAGAAACGATAGAACTTCAGATCAACACTACTTTGAGCCTAAATAAATCTGGTGTTTATTCTACAGCGTGCGCAGAACAGATATATATATAGATCTATATAGATCTATATCTATATATATCTATATATCTATCTATATATATATCTATCTATCTATCTATCTATCTATCTATCTATCTATCTATCTATCTATATATATATATATATATATAACTTATATATATAAAATATTATATATATAAGTCTTATGTCCATCGCGCTCTTATTTCCTGTTTTTTCGGTATCAGATAGAACTTCTCTCATTTTTTTTTCCCGGTTGCTGCATCAACTGCCACATAAACCTTCACCATTGTGATAATAGTAAAAAGTGCGATATCATTAATGAAGTTTTGGGCCTCTTTGAGCCGTGTTTCCTCGTAAATCGAAGCAGAAAAACTCCAGAATGGGCTTGTGGGGAGACAGCAGCGCGGAGCCGGGGGGAAGAGGGCGGGAGGCGTCAGGCGGGAGGGGGGTGGAGAGGGGGGATGGTGACGCGTGCCTGTGGTTATGACGCGGTCTTGCCCCACCGCCCGTCAGTTTGCAGATTGGAGGAAAGGAGATAGTCTGTAATAAAGCTAAACACTGCGGGAATCAATCTAAAAAACACTATGGACATATATGAAGCACAAATAGCAATGTAAGAAGGTTAAAAGCTCTGAAAAGTCGATTTTGCATGTTATGGGACCTAAAAAAATTCACGTTTTACACAGTAAAAGTTTTTCACGTTTTAATCAGTAAAAGTTTTTCACGTTTTAAAGAATAAATGTTTCACACAATCGTTACAGTTTCACTTCTTGTTCCTGAAATGAGAGGAACTGAACGTTTGTCGAGTGTCGCATCCTCTTCACACTCGAGTGAGAATGAATTTAATTACATCGAAGTTACAAACAACTAAAGAGTTTCAGCTCATGTTTTACGCCACATTATAAAGGCCTGAGATGGTTTGACTTTCAGTTTGTCCATTAAGCGTCTCTCTCTCCAGGGGGCGCTGCAGGGAAACTCAACATTTAACCAGGAATACTCATTATGTATTTGTGGCCTTGTCATTTTGATATATAAGTATATCGGCTAATATACTTATAAAGGATTAAGGATTTTCAGACAGATTTGTTTTTTGTATTTTTGGTCCGATATGGCTCTTTGAACATTAAAGGTTGACGACCCCGGCTCTAACTCATTAATATCCCTCAAGTTTGTGACAAGTTTTACAAAATTAAAACTAAACTAAATACAGATAAAAAAACTAAAACTCTTTACATTTAGGTCAATGTTTGGACTAGAATGAATTAAAATAACGTAGTTCTTATGATTACATTGTGACCTGAATAATTATAGTTATAGATTGAATAATCTTGACATCTCGAGTAAGAAAATATTTACAACATGAACCTGAACCGAAGGAAAAAACTAAATTTTTAAGTTTTACTGGACAAACACTCAACGATTTAAATTCTACCACAGACTAAACGCTAAAATACAATTTAGGGAATCAATTTTTATTTTTTTGCGCCACTCTTTTTGTAAATAGAAAAGCAAATTAAATGACATTTCTACCCTGGAAATTCCAAATTCTTGGTCATTTATGTAAAAAATAAAACCTCTAAATAATTAATAATTAGATGTGATGTCAGTGAATTATTGAAAGTGTGTTTTGGTCATTTCGCCTCCTGTCGCCTTCAACGAGAACATTTAACAGGTTTATAATATTTATAATACTGTATGAAATATGATCATACGGCTTTAAAGCAGAACTAAGTAACATTTTGCCCAAACGTTTTTGTGTCATTGTGTCAAATATGTACTTTTGCCTGTGATTATACTGTCTTTTTACGATAAAGAAAGACCGAAAACGCTTTTGCGTCTGTTCTCTGACAATGTATTTTCACAAGAGAGCTGCAGGGGGAGCTCTATCTCCAGAGATACTTAGTTCTGCTTTAACTTGGATGAAAACTTTAAAAAGAAACAACTAAATCAACACAAAAGCTACAACTCAATGAGTTTGTGCTGTAGCGTTACACACGGCTGTAGTGAGTTACACACGGCTGTAGTGAGTTACACACGGCTGTAGTGAGTTACACACGGCTGTAGTGAGTTACACACGGCTGTAGTGAGTTACACACGGCTGTAGCTGGAGTTACACACGGCTGTAGCTGGAGTTACACACGGCTGTAGCTGGAGTTACACACGGCTGTAGCTGGAGTTACACACGGCTGTAGCTGGAGTTACACACGGCTGTAGCTGGAGTTACACACGGCTCTAGCTGGAGTTACACACGGCTGTAGTGAGTTACACACGGCTGTAGCTGGAGTTACACACGGCTCTAGCTGGAGTTACACACGGCTGTAGTGAGTTACACACGGCTGTAGTGAGTTACACACGGCTGTAGATGGAGTTACACACGGCTGTAGCTGGAGTTACACACGGCTGTAGCTGGAGTTACACACGGCTCTAGCTGGAGTTACACACGGCTGTAGTGAGTTACACACGGCTGTAGCTGGAGTTACACACGGCTCTAGCTGGAGTTACACACGGCTGTAGTGAGTTACACACGGCTGTAGTGAGTTACACACGGCTGTAGATGGAGTTACACGGCTGTAGATGGAGTTACACGCGGCTGTAGTGAGTTACACGGCTGTAGATGGAGTTACACGGCTGTAGATGGAGTTACACGCGGCTGTAGTGAGTTACACGGCTGTAGATGGAGTTACACACGGCTGTAGTGAGTTACACACGGCTGTAGATGGAGTTACACACGGCTATAGTGAGTTACACACGGCTGTAGTGAGTTACACGGCTGTAGATGGAGTTACACGCGGCTGTAGTGAGTTACACACGGCTGTAGTGAGTTACACGGCTGTAGTGAGTTACACACGGCTGTAGTGAGTTACACACGGCTGTAGTGAGTTACACACGGCTGTAGCTGGAGTTACACACGGCTGTAGCTGGAGTTACACACGGCTGTAGCTGGAGTTACACACGGCTGTAGCTGGAGTTACACACGGCTGTAGTGAGTTACACACGGCTGTAGCTGGAGTTACACACGGCTGTAGCTGGAGTTACACACGGCTCTAGCTGGAGTTACACACGGCTCTAGCTGGAGTTACACACGGCTGTAGTGAGTTACACACGGCTGTAGCTGGAGTTACACACGGCTCTAGCTGGAGTTACACACGGCTCTAGCTGGAGTTACACACGGCTGTAGTGAGTTACACACGGCTGTAGTGAGTTACACACGGCTGTAGCTGGAGTTACACACAGCTGTAGATGGAGTTACACACGGCTGTAGATGGAGTTACACACGGCTGTAGTGAGTTACACACGGCTGTAGTGAGTTACACACGGCTGTAGTGAGTTACACACAGCTGTAGATGGAGTTACACACGGCTGTAGATGGAGTTACACACGGCTATAGTGAGTTACACACGGCTGTAGATGGAGTTACACGCGGCTGTAGTGAGTTACACGGCTGTAGATGGAGTTACACACGGCTGTAGTGAGTTACACACGGCTGTAGATGGAGTTACACACGGCTATAGTGAGTTACACACGGCTGTAGTGAGTTACTCGGCTGTAGATGGAGTTACACACGGCTGTAGTGAGTTACACACGGCTGTAGCTGGAGTTACACACGGCTGTAGTGAGTTACACACGGCTGTAGCTGGAGTTACACACGGCTGTAGTGAGTTACACACGGCTGTAGTGAGTTACACACGGCTGTAGATGGAGTTACACACGGCTGTAGTGAGTTACACACGGCTGTATTGAGTTACACACGGCTGTAGATAGAGTTACACACGGCTATAGTGAGTTACACACGGCTGTAGTGAGTTACACGGCTGTAGATGGAGTTACACACGGCTGTAGATGGAGTTACACGCATGCAGAGTGAGAGAGGCGTGCAGACCTGCCCTGTGTGGCCTGAAGCTGCTCGGTGAGTTTAGCCAAACTAGAGCTGCAGAGAGGAAGAGAGAGAGAGGAAACCAAGCATGTAAACAGGTTTGAAGGGTTAAAAGGGTGAGAGAGTAAAGAGACATTCAGGGTTAAAGAGGCAGCCTTTGTTAGTGAGACAGTGTTTTTAAACGGGTGGAGGAGTCGTTACCAGTCTGAAGAATGCTGCGCCTCGGAGCGGTGCTGGTGCTCCTCCACAACATTGTTCGTTTGCTTAAAAAAAGACACAAAAAAACACTTTTAAAGCTCATTTATGTGTTTAAAACGTGTCTTAGTCGACCAACACTTTTATATATTCACTGATCACTTCATTGTGAGGATAAAGGTGTTCAAGGGCAGTTTGGGCGTGGCTCATCTGTACCTCTCTGTGTTCTTATGATTGGAGTAAGTGACCTTTGGAACAGTCAAACAGACACTAAACTCTCTTTTAGAAAACACCACAAAAAACACCACAAAACACAACAAAAACACCACAAAATATTCAAAAACACCACAAAATATTCAAAAACACAAAACATTCAAAAACACCACAAAAACATTAAAAGACCACAAAACGCAACAAAAACACCACAAAATATTCAAAAACACAAAACATTCAAAAACACCACAAAAACATTAAAAGACCACAAAACGCAACAAAAACACCACAAAACATTCAAAAACACCACAAAACATTCATTTAGAGGTTTAGTCTTTAAAAGTCTTCAATGAAACGATGGTTTTATGATTATTCACAACTAACAACAGTGAAATCCTTATTCACTGTCATTTACACGGCTGTTTCATTGTCTGATAGTCTCATTCTGCTTCAGCACAAAAAGGAAACTGCTGCTGGACAAAAATTAAAAAATATCAAACCCAATGTAAACACGACCAAACATAAACACCACAATTTCTGTTTATCCGTTTGAAATAAAGCACTGGTCGGGCCTCGGTTTGAAACGAGGGGGGGTCTAAAACGTTCCTCTAGACCGTGCGGAGTTTAGCTGTAGCTCGTTTGCTAACATCGGGGGGAGATAAAGGACACTTCAGCTCAACACTTGGACTCGGGAACATGTTATTTGAGCTGAGAACAAGTTCAGTCCTGTGATCAGACTGGAGCCGCTCTTTCACACTGAACATTGACTCTCATGCCTGTGTCGTTGCGGTGCTTTACCTGTGCCACGGCCAGCTTCCCTCGCAGTTGGTCGATGAACCTCCTCATTCGCTCCCTGTCCTTCTCCCCCTCCTCTCGGTCTCGCTCCAGCTCCTCGTTCTTCCTCTTCAGATCTCTCATCCCTTCTTCCAGCTTTTCCTTGTGGCTCTTGAGGAACTGCAGGACGTCGTTAGTGCCCTCCACCGGCTGCAGACGGAGAGAGATGAACCAGATAAAAGGCTATTAAAGGTCTGGGATGTGTCGGCGTGCGTGGCGTCTTACCAGACTGCGCGGTGGAGTGGTTTGAGAGTGCCGCTCCATCTCCACTCGCTTCCTCTCCCTAGAGTCTAAAGTCTAAAACACAACAGCACACTTCATACGGCCTTTTCTTCTCCAGAGAAAACAGAAGGTTGTGTATATTTGACACTATATTTGACGCAGCGTAAATGGGCGGGGCTTATTCAGGATGGGAGTTCTCAGACTCTCAGATCGATTGAGTCGAAACGTGTCCAGATGAGACAGTGGAGCCCTGCTGGACGAGCAGGGGATTACACCATCGTCTTATTATATCTATCAGGGGGAAAATAAATAAGAAAGATATAAGGTTGTGTCGAAATGCAAGATGAAAGCCCAAAACCCAAGGTGACACTCCTGTAGCCGCAGCTGCCCTGGGGCAGTCTGGCTGAGGCCCCTCCCACCACCATCAACACCAGACTCACACAAGGCGATGTGGGTGTGGCGAGGGGCTAAAACATTTAAAGAAGGATTTTCCTGGAGCCACATCCCAGTTTGATCTTGGTTCACGTTTCCTTAAAGTCTTTAAGTGATCTGCTGTTTCTGACAGCTCACACTTCACTCTGATTGGCTGAATCCACCTGTCACTCACTAAAGGATCTTGACTTTCTGTACTGTATCTTATTAAATCATATTTCTATAGCTGTTGTTTGTCGCTCTAGGCCCATATTGAGCCCGCAATGAGCCCGCAATGAGCCCATATTGAGCCCGCAATGAGCCCGCATGAGCCCTCAATGAGCCCGCAATGAGCCCACATTGAGCCCGCAATGAGCCCACATTGAGCCCGCAATGAGCCCATATTGAGCCCGCATGAGCCCTCAATGAGCCCGCAATGAGCCCACATTGAGCCCGCAATGAGCCCACATTGAGCCCGCAATGAGCCCGCAATGAGCCCGCAATGAGCCCGCATTGAGCCCGCAATGAGCCCTCAATGAGCCCTCAATGAGCCCACAATGAGCTGGCATTGAGCCCACATTGAGCTCGGTGGTTCACCTGCGGTGGCTCGAGCGGCCCGTTCCTCGACGCTCGCTGCTCCTCGGTCTGGCTGGAGCTGCAGTAGTGGCTGGAGTCGGCGGAGGACGGCGGCGTGTTCACCAGGCTCTGCAGCGAATGGTTCTCCTGCGCCAGTCTCTCCACCAGTGCCCGGGCCTCCTGGAAGCGGCAGCTCAGGAACTCTCGCTCCTCTTTGGTTTTCCTCTGCCATCCTTCC